>NC_133653.1:61264750-61429077 GCF_009905375.1 Apium graveolens
ATAAATACATCAATCATATACCCTAGTTTTTGATCCATAACATCTGGGTTTAGGAATTTGTACACGAAAATAATGAATGATCAATGGAGGATCTGCTCCTTCTAGTGAAAGAAGAGAATGTCCTATTGTATTTCACTTATGCTACTTCAGGAATCTCTGGCCATAGTGAATGAAATTAGAAAGAAGTTTCTAATTTGCACTAAATAGAACTAGGCATAGTGAAGAGGAAAATATATAATTAAATTAGATAGGCTTGAAAAGAGATCCATGCCTTATTTTTAATCGGGACATTGTAGGGCAGAAGGAATTTATTGTACCGTAAATATTCACTGAATATGTTCTTGGTATTCTAAGCAGTGAATTCATATCATCCGGATAGTCGCAATATATTGAGAAGTATCACTCACGATTTAGAATAAATATGATTAATTTATTAATTGTATTTAATGAGTTAAAGAATTCATATAAATGATAATAAAATAGTTTTATGATTGAACCTCCAGGGTCACACCATAAAAGAGAATGATTTATAAGTAGAGGAGTTAATTAATAATAGTTAGTCATTATTTATTTATGAAATAAATAACTGATTAATATTTTTTTGTTTTTAATTAATTAAATATGATTTAATTTATTATAAATTAATTAAAAAGAGTTCTTAATGTTATTAATTAAGAATTTAATTTATAAAATTAAGTTAGTGAGAGAATTATTTTTCTAATGAGTTTAGAAAAAGAATTAATGATTAAAGGAGTTTTAATTATTAAATAATGGATTAATGAGATTAATCAAAATATGGGGTTGATAATTATATTATTTTATGAAAACTTTTTAATGGAAATTTTATCTATAAATACACTATTATGAACCTTAATATCCTCAACCCTTTTTTTTAAAAAGAAAGAAGGAGGCAACCCTAATTCTCTCTCAGCCTCTTCCTCCCTCCACTGCTTCGATCTCTTGGTGGATAACGTTAGAATAATTTACACTTAAGGAGCAGCTGCTAGGGGTCTTCATTCATCATCCTTGGATCACTTTTAAAGGTTAGTAATCGATCCCTCAATTTATTCACAAATCGTATGCGATTTATATTAGTTTTTATGCGATTTAATTATTATCCATACTTCCGTGTATGTGCTAAAAATCCAACAACGGTATCAGATCATAGATTGTATGCATCTATATTCGTGATAAAAATTTCAGAATTTTATTATGATGTATGAATTAATTATCGATTTATTCGTGTTTGAGGCTATATCGATTTAATTGTGAATTAAATATAAATATATTATAAAAAAAAATTTGATCCCAGAATATAATTCTACAATTATTGTAGCTCAGTGGGATATTTTTCTAATTTATGTGATATACAGATTATTTAATTTCGATTTATTAACATGTTTTTAAATTAAAAAGTAAATAATCTACACATATATAATTATGTTAGATTAATGTAATCATTGCACGGATTGTCTTGCACAAGAAAAAGAAAAGCCAGAAATCAGAAAAGTACATAAAAGGTCAGTGTCGCAGACTTATTCTCCCAACGGCCTCGACATGCGCGCGGAGGTAACGCGCCCACCTGTTTGACTATTATTATTTTGGCTCGTTTGGTCGCGTCTGAACTCCGATTGAGGCGTGTAAGGTACCGTTAGATTCATTTTTTCGAGACGTACCTACTAGGATTATTTAATATTTTTAATAAATTTATTTGTAACTAATTTTATCCCTTAAAGTGTATTTAATGATTTATTTGATAATATTATATGCATGATTAATTCGTACATTTGTATATAATTGCGCTAAATGTTATGACATGCCAATATATACATTCTTTTATGTTTTTATATGTGATATATGCTTCAATTATCATGCGATGATAGATTTAGGTGAACTTAATTAAAATAGGGCGTATCTTAGACGATCTAAGTTTAGTGGAAGTGTTTCGTGATTTTAAATATAAAGATTATGAATATAATCATGAGATTCTTATGTTTATGAACATAGAATGAAATATTATTTTGATGTTGGATATGGAAATTCTGGTTAGGCCCTTGAATTTTAAGTGGGACCGATGAGACCCCTCCGACCACCTGGGAATTGTCCATTGATATATCATTATTTTATTTCGTTCAAGAAAAAAGAGAATCTCTTTATAATTTGATTATGGTTGTAACATAAAATAATCCCACATATAATAATATGAAGTAGTAAATTGGAAAATGACACAACGGGATTGTGTCGGTCATAGCCTTCCAACATAATAGAAAGTGGAGTTCTTATATTGAGATATTGTCATTTCGTGCTACAGCCGAGGGCTTTGTTTTGAGATTAAGAGATGCTTTTCTATGACATGAGATGTGTATGATAAAATGGGATTTAATGGTCGTTACGTGCCACAACCGTGGGCTATTGGAAGTCTAATTTAATTATATAAGATGTTGGGTTTGACCTGACTTAGAATATTGAGTGAGTCGTGCTACAGCCGAGACTCAATGATTCAAGAGGCTAAAAGTGTATAAGGAATAACATTAGATGTAGTTGAAAAGAGTTGTCTACCTATAGAACACCAGATTGCGTTTTGTGCCACCGCCGAGGTGATGTAATGGAAATTAGTATCCTTATTCTCACTAGAGTTATGAATGCTTAGTTATACATTTAGAGGGTTGTATAACATAGATTAAATAGTGGGAGCCACCAATGAATAAAGACTTGATTCATATGGTGGAGTAATAATGGAATTAATTATATGCTTATGTTGGTATGTGTTTTTATTTTAGATTTTATAGATATCATGTCTTCTGCATTGTCACTCCGTATCATACTTGATGTTAACAAGTGGACTAGTCCCAACTTTGCTGATTGGCTTCGAAACTTGAGAATTGTTCCTAAATCTGAAAAGATGGGCTATGTGATAAACTCACTATTTCCTAAAGCCCCCAATGATGATGCAACTTATCAAGAACATCATGAATATCATAAATGGATAGATGAGGCAAATATTGCCCAGTGTATTATGCTGGAGTCTATAAACTCTGAGCTTTAAAAGCAACATGAGCAGATGGATGCTTACACTATCCCAGTACATCTACAAGAGTTGTATGATGTAGAGGGGAGGACACCTTGATATGAGATATCAAAAGAGCTATTCCGCAGTAAAATGGCAGAGGGGACATCTGTGAATGACCATGTGCTCAAAATGATCAATTTGATTGAAGGTTTGGGACAACTTGGTTTTGCCATGGATGGGGAGCTGAGCCAAGACTTGGTCTTGCAATCACTTCCAGATTCATTCTCGTACTTTGTTGTGAACTGTCACATGAATAAGATGGATGTCAGCTTGCCTGAACTTCATAACATGTTAAAAACTGCTGAGTCAGATTTTCCTTCTAAGAAGAGTTTTGTTCTTCTTATTGGAGAAGGCTTAACTTCCAAGAAAATGAAGTGGACCTTTCCCAAGAAAAAAAAGTTGGTGAGAGTAAGCCTACTCCAGCAAAGGCTAATATTGACCCCAAAAGCAATACTGTTTGCTTCCACTGTAACAAAGTGGGTCACTGGAAGAGAAACCACAAGGCTTATCTTGCAGAGTTGAAAAAGAAGAAGGCTGGTGAGACTACCCCTTATGATTCAGGTATGTTCATGATCGAAGTTAATATATCACTAAGTCAAATTTCTACCTGGGTATTAGATATCGCCTGTGGTTCTCATATTTTCAATTCATTGCAGGGACTAAAGGGAAGTAGGACTCTTGAAGAAGATGAGGTGATTCACGTATGGGCAGTGGAGCAACGGTCGCCGCCATATCTGTATGATCATTTAGTTTACATATGCCTACGGGCAAGACTATTATTTTGAATAATTGTTATTTCGTTCCCTCTATTGTGAGGAATATTATTTCTATTCCTATGTTGGATTTGAATGGTTTTTCATTTATTATTAAGAATAATGAATGTTCTATTCTTAGAGATAATGTTCTTTATGGTTATGGTACTTTAAATAATGGTTTGTATGTATGTGACTTAGGAAATGATTTACTTCAGATTGAACAAACTAATAAAATAAAACGAGATGATGAAAATATGACCTATTTATGGCACCGTAGGCTAGGTCATATTAGTGAGAAAAGATTATGCTCATTACACCAGGATGGGTTCCTTGAACCATTTGATTTTGAATCATATCCGGTATGCAAATCTTGTCTCATGGGTAAGATGAACAAATCTCCATTTACTGGACATGGAGAGAGAGAGATGCGGATGTGTTAGGCTTAGTACACACATATGTATGTGGACCAATATCAACACAAGTTATGGGGGGATTTTCATACTTCATTACTTTTACCGATGATAAATCTAGATTTGAATATGTGTATTTAATGAAATACAAGTCTGAAGCTTTTGAAAAGTTCAAAGAGTATAGATATGAAGTAGAGAAACAAACCAAAATGAGTATTAAAGTTCTTCGATCCAATCGAGGAGGTTGTTAGGAAATTAATAACACACAGGGGGGTGAATGTGTTTTTACTATTTTTAAGCTTTTCTTGAGATTTTTATGGTTGAACAAAGTAAATTAAATCTTGTAGTGAAATGTGTTACTGCAGAAATTAAACATGCAATAATAAAGAACACAGATCTTTTCAAAACTTACTTAATTTTATATTAAAATTAAGATTGTTTTGCTATAAAATTTCTAGGCTCTTTGTTGATAAAAAGCTTAGCTTCTTCTTGAGAGTGTTACAAGATTTTCTATCTAAATCATTACTACTAACTAAAGGACCAGTGTTAAGTTTATAATTTAGTTAACTGCTGGTTTACACAGTATACAATAAGACATGCTATTAACTTTAGTAAACTGTCACTTGTCATTTCCATTTTAGGAAAAGTGTATCTTCCATTTCTGGCTTAACATATCTTAGTATCATGTGTTTACTTTGATCTTCCTTTGTCAGTTAATCTTCACCATTGATCTTGCACATCCTTCAAGCTGCTTTTTGTAGACTTGTCAATCCAGCTGTTTGGATTATTTATTGATTGTAGATCTTTGATATTGAACTGGTCTGCAATTTTGTACTTTGAGATTTTACCTCGAGATCTCCATTTGGTTTATAGAGAACTTGACATCTCAATAAGTATATTGGCTTATCTAGATCTCTAATACTCCATAGTAAATTTGACTTGTAGAGGTCTCTGAGTTCTCTATAAGAGAATTTTGCTTGTCGAGATCTCTAGTCTTCATATCTTCACTTTGACTTATCGATATCTCTGAGTTCTCTAGTGGCTTATTGACTTATCGATAACTCAGAGTTCTCTAGTCAAATTTGACTTGTCGATAACTCAGAATTCTCTAGTGAATTTTTTCTTATCAATATCTCTGAGTTCTCTAGTGGAATTTGACTTATCGATAACTCAGAGTTCTCTAATGAATGTTGACTTTTCGATAACTCTGAGTTCTCTAGTGAAGAAATAACTTGTCGATATCTCCAATCTTCATGTCTTTAATTTGGCTTGTTGATATCTCTGTGAGTTCTGTATAAGCTTTTTTGACTTCTCGATAAGTCATTTGGAGTTCTCGAGTGAATTCTCTATAATATTAAATCCGTGACCTGTAGAGATCTTTGACTTATAATATTTTTATCCAAGCAGATTTATTCAACTCCAAGCTTCTTCAAAATTCTTCTGAGGCATGATCTTCTTGATCTTCTTTCAGATAGAATCCTTAGGCTTGATACTGTTAAACAAAAAGACTCAAGTTTGCTCATCTACATTTTTACTGACTTTACATGTTACAAGTACAAATGCAAACTAGGATTACAATACAACTTACTTAGGGTTGTCAATTTGACTCAGTCTTGTTAGAGTATAGGAATGTCGTGCACAACAATCTCCCCCAATTTGTGAGAAGATTGCTTAACACAAATTTATGCCTGTTAACAAGACTAACCCCAAGTTAAAAAAATATGGAAAATAAAATCAATACATAAAGCTTGATAGAATTACAAATTTTATACATTAGGAGATTTACAAAGGAAATGGTTACAAGTATCAGGTAAAGATAGTGTTTGTATCTGCTTCTTCCCTAAGAACATCCTTCAAGTGATCAAGAATTTCCAGTTCTTTTATAATAGTTGTTCCACTATGAGCTTCTACAAGTTTTTGTTTTGCAACCTTTGGATAACCACTGTCTAGTAAATCAATCCTAAATTTTGAGAATCCACCAGCTTGGATGTTTAGAAATTTTCCATCCTTAGAGATTCTACTCATTCCTTTGGATTTGAGATCTTCTGATCTTTTAATGAACATCTCAATTTCCTCATTATACTTCCTCAGTCTTTCTTCAGATTCAGCCTTATTTCTTTTTTTTGTTTCTTCCCTTTCAATCAACCATTCAGCTATAACTGATCTACATGCCCTTGTGGCAGTGTCCTTGTCATTTAGCAAACTTATTATTCTCTTAATTTCTGTGGGAGAAAGAGAATCCATTAAATCACTGTCGAGAAAGGCAAAGGACCCATCTACATAGAAAATTCTAGCTTCCCTAAGAGATACAACCCAGACTCTGACTATTACCTCAGCAAGTTGTTGAAAATGATCTTCATCTGAGATGCACCAATTCAAAGGTAGAAAGTCAGATTGCTTGAAACATTTCCAGATGGCCCTTTCAGTGACTTCTCCTTTCTTTTCAAGCTTGGCTTTCTTAGGCTTTCTCCCAACATATTTGAGATTGACTTTTGAGAAGGTCTGGCTAAAGGTAGGGTTGTGATTTTCTTGAGACTTGTTTGGCTTGTGGTGATTGGAATTTTTAGGAAAAAGTTGGCTGTTTGTTTGTACAAAAATTTTGGCTTAGATGTTGAGAGTGGTTTGTTCATTGAGGTTGTTGATACAGAAGTTTTGGCTAGAGGTTGAGCTAGAGCTGTTTGGATTTTTAGGGTTTGTTATGGTTCTAAGCCATCATGTCTACTTTTACTTCTTCTCTCATTAGATCTCTACTTCTCATCATTTTTTTATCATCCTTCTTCTTCTTCTCACCACCCTTGCTGCCAGATGGCTTAGTGGATTGACTTAGATTTGAGCCAAAATGATTTTGATCATCTTTCTTATGCTCATCATCATCCAAATTATCCTTGTTGATTTAAAGTTTAGGCAAGTTGGCTTCAACATCACTCAAGTATCTCCCCAACAGTTTTATCATCTCTACATCATCATTATTCTTGTTCTTCTTTGATTTTAAGTCAGTTTCTAGAATCATTATAAGCTTCTTGTTAGCCATGACACATTGTTTAGGATTTGAAAGTGTTTGGAGTGCCTGGTGTTTGGACAGATGTATGCTATACCGTTGTGTTGACGGAGCAATTTGGTATCAACAAAGTTTGAGGTTCGTCGCCGGAATCAAGATCTACGATGGTGGTTCTTTGCCTGAAAAGTGGGTGGAGTGTGGTGGTTGTGATGAATTGGGGGCTGAGATTGCTTAGGGTTGCTGGTGGCTCATTAAGGCTCTCGCTTCTGACCCCTTACAATTTGCCTACGTATCCCTATTTATAGGGAATCAAGCCCACCTAGTTCTTGGGGAACAAGTAATCTAATGGGCTTAGACTTCTTATTCCTAGGCCCGGTCCCGAATCCATCTTCCGCTAGCTTTAGGAATGTCCAAATATGAGGCCCAACCGCGAAGGCCCAAGGCTCGTTTGTAATCGCAGGACTTCACGGATAATACATCACCCTGCGCAAGGATAACATTCCGCTGCAGCTATCTCCCTTGAATTATGAATGCAAGTATAGCTACGATTCACCCCAAATGCCAGACACGTCCCTGTCCCCCGAATGAGGATAACCCACCAGATAGCAGGACAGGTGATCCCAAGCTCTTGGGTGAAAAGTACAGGATGACTCCAAAGTTCTCCAACAAGGACACCCGTTGAATACAAGAACAGAGTTCCCAAAGCACACACTAAAGTTAACCCCGCATCCCCAACGAGGACACCCGTTGAATACAGGAGGAGGCCTTCTCATCAGGCATACCCCTGGAGGCCTTCAAGCTTTTCACGGACATCCCTCTCCTTGACCGACTCAAGGAGGGAATTCTTCAAAGAGTACCTATAACAAATACGTTAGTTCTATAATCATCTATTGCTTCTTCCATATTTGCCTTGTCCTGAACTTGTCTTTGTTTTACTTGTCCTAGGTATGGACAAGCCCAACTATCCAAATGAATCCAAAAGCATACATCTCCCTAGGCTAGGAAGCGTCCTCACCCTGTGTAATGCACACATTCTCCCTTGTATTGTAATCCAAACACATAGATAATCCATATCCTGCCTTTCATCTAATGAGAGCGCGTCCAGCCATAGGGCGCGTCCTCACTCTACAGGTGCACCCATTGCATCTTACTTTCAAATGACTCATATTACTCACTTCACCCAATATTGGGCGCTTCCTACCCCTAGGGCGCGTCCTCCCCTCGTGTGTTGCAGCCCAAAACCTAATTCTTCATCCTTTTGCCCCAATTCAATTCCAATTGACCCGTATTTGACCCGAGATGATCCAATACCAAATTTTGGCTATAACAACTACCCCCTGAATTCCATATGAAGTTGGAAACAAAATTGGAATTCTAATATCTAAATCCAAGAAAAAATTTATGTCATCCTCTACTCGTATGAGTTTGCGTCTTCTGCATCTTTCTCTATAAGGGCGCATTCTCAATTTAGGTCGCGTCTTCGGAACCTTATCCTCCTTATTGACCATGACGGTGCGATCTCACTCTTTGCCGCGTTCACAATTGTCATTCACATTTCTTCCCGCCTTCACCTATGAATACCCATTCTATTCTTGATAACTTTAACCTGAATTTGTCTAGAGAGGTTTACCACTTATGTACCATATCTCTAAACTTACATGAGCTAACTCGACATAAGAAACAAGAGAATTTGTACAAAAGTGTGCACCTTACATACCTTGGAAAAGAACAATCCATTAACAAAGGTTTGAGGGTTCTCTAACTTTTTCATCCCAATTTTAGTCTCCCATGAGCGCGCCTTAAACTAAAAGGGTCATCATATGAGGGCGCGCTCTAAGGAAAGCGCGACCAGAATAAAACACTAGCTCTCTAATCTTCAAGTAATACATAATCTTTGATGCAAGGAGGACGTGTCTTGTTACTGAGAGTGATCCTTCCACCGATGACACAATACTACTCCATATTAGATATCTTGCTTCTTGCCAAATCATAGCTCCAAATCGCTGATCTCGTATTTTCCATAAAAAGTGTGATCTTTTATTTAAACCAAAGTCAAAACTTTTATGACCTTCTAAAATCATCTAATTTCAAAGAGCGCGCCCTTTATAGTGCCAGCGTCTTCCTCAAATAATTAACATCATTAAAGGGTGCGTCCTCTTTAAGAGGGGCGTTTTGCTCAAAAAAAGTGTTCATCCTTGGTGGGCGCGTCCTTTATATAAGGTGCGTCTACCTTGATAAGGAAAATCCTTTGGAGGGCGTGTCCTCTATAAGTGGAGCGTCCACCTCTACAAGCGTATTTATCCTTAGAGGGCGTGTCCTCTGTAAGAGGAGCATCAACCTCGACAAAGGTAATCATCCTTGGAGGGCGCGTTCTCTGTCAGAGGCGCATCCACCTTGATAAGGGAAATCATCCTTGGAGGGTGCGTCCTCTGTCAGAGACGCTTCCACCTCGACAAGGGAAATCATCCTTGGAGGGCGCGTGCTCTGTAAGAGGAGCATCTACCTCGACAAGGGAAATCATCCTTGGAGGGTGTGTCCTCTATCAGAGATGCATCCACCTCGACAAGGGAAATCATCCTTGGAGGGCACGTCCTCTGTCAGAGACGCATCCACCTTGACAAGGGTATTCATCCTTGGAGGGCGCGTCCTCTGTCAGAGATGCATCCACCTCGACAAGGGTATTCATCCTTGGAGGGTGCGTCCTCTTTCAGAGACGCATCCACCTCGATAAGGGTATTCATCCTTGGAGGGCGCGTCCTCTGTCAGAGACGCATCCACCTCGACAAGGGAAATCATCCTTCGAGGGCGCGTCATCTGTTAGAGACGCATCCACCTCGACAAAGGAAATCGTCCTTGGAGGGCGCGTCCTCTATAAGAGGAGCATCTACCTCGATAAGGGAAATCATGCTTGGAGGGCGTGTCTGCTGTCGGAGACGCATCCACCTCGACAAGGAAAATCATACTTGGAGGGTGCGTCCTCTGTCAGAGATGCATCCACCTCGACAAGGGAAATTATCCTTGGAGGGCGTGTCCTCTGTCAAAGACGTATCCACCTCGACAAGGGTATTCATCCTTGGAGGGTGCATCCTCTGTCAGAGACGCATCCACTTTGACAAGGGTATTCATCCTGGGAGGGCGCGTCCTCTGTCAGAGACGCATCCACCTCGACAAGGAAAATCATCCTTGGAGGGCGCGTCCTCTGTCAGAGACGCATCCACCTCGATAAGGGAAATCATCCTTGGAGGGCGCGTCCTCTGTCAGAGACGCATCCACCTCAACAAGGGAAATCATCCTTGGAGGTCGCATCCTCTGTAAAAGGAGCATCTACCTTGACAAGGGAAATCATCCTTCGAGGGCGCGTCCTCTGTAAGAGGAGCATCTACCTCGACAAGGGAAATCATCCTTGGAGGGCGCGTCCTATATAAGAGGAGCATCTACCTCGACAAGGGTCTTCTATAGAATCTTCATGTAACAAAACTAAATCAAAGATCAATATTCTTAGAAGGCTTTTATTTTTAACATAGCTCAAGGGATGCATAAACTATCTCTTGTTGAAATATCTCTCAGCGAGGCATCTCACGAAGTGGTTTCTGATAAAGGGCATCTCACTCTCAGAGACATTTTCTTGAAGTTGAGCATTTTGTTAAACATGGATGTTAAACTAACCTTGAGCATCTCTCTGATTTTTAGGACTCATGTGGCAATACGTAACACCACGGAACTAATGAGAGGCGACCTACCCCCCCGAGCGTGTACCCTGTCAAAAATACTTCGTAGCCTCATCTTCCTCATTTATTTCTAATACAACTCCCATATTTTCTTTTTGCTAAAGACAATAAAATGACCTTGATAATCATATCGAAAGAAGAAGTCTTAACATATGAGCCAGATATGCTCAAGGCGCGTCCTGAAAGCTAACTCAGATTATTGAGGATGTGGGGGCGCGTTCGCTGAAACTAAACTCTCGACATACTAGGAAGATCATTGTACTTCATTTGCTTCTTTATAAATCATGTCTGTAATGTCGAGGAAGATGACATGGGTATTTTCAATGAAGGCGCGCTTTAAGAGAGATAGCCTTGAAGAGTTTACTTATAACTGTTGAGTATAGAACATTATATTCTTAGATGGAGGAGCTCATTCATGTCCTGGGGCCTCACCTTGACAATCAAGGAGGACATCTTAGGATTCATGGTGCCTCTACTCTGATAGCTTCTTTTCTTCTAAAATTCCAATATTAAGATTCCCCTTGTAGTCAATAAAGTTCACCTCACCATCAATATTTTTCTGAGGACGCGCCTTAAAGAAAGGGCGCGTCTTGAAAGACAAGGAATTAGTTCCAGTCGAGCCATTCTTCAAGTACTGACTATATATCATCTGATCATCAAGACATCTTCATTGAAAACTTCCATAGACTTTTTCTTCTGAGGGCGTGCCCTGGGAAGGCAATTTTCCACTGAATGTCTCACATGCAGAGGGCGCGCCTTAATAGATTGTGATACTGGAGGATGCGTCTTAGAGGGACGGACGTGTCCAATCAGCGAACTCTCCTAAAATTTTTTGGAAGTCTCCTGGGCTTCGGATGTAATATCCGGGACATGACATGTAATTATTTTTATCAATAAATGATCATTATGTGATTATTATGTGATTTTTGGTGAATTATTTGATGATTCGTGATATTATTTGAATGTTCATATGTGGTAAAGTCTAGGTATGTTAATTTTATTATGTCCAGAATAAAATATAGATAATTAAGGTATTTTTCTGGTATTTTTTGGAGAATTATATGATTTTATATTAATTTATGAATTTATTAACTGTTTTCTGAATATTTACAAAATTATTTTATAAAGCCGGGAATCGTCCAACCTCAACCGTTTTTACGTTTTTACAACCCGAAAATCTTCCGAAAACTTCTTCCTAACCTAATATGGTAATTCCGGACATTTTCCATGTTTTGACTTTTTCGATCCGGATTACGGTTTGACCCGTGCACGGCCCGACGCGATATTTTTGATACGCTAACCCTTTTCGATAACATTATCTCCGTACAATCGTTTTATAAAAGCCGGTTTTGATAATTATCCGAAATAGGATGACGTTTATCCAAAACAGGATAGTGCTTATCCAAAACAGGATAGTGCTTATCCAAAACAGGATAGTGTTTATCCAAAAAGGAAAATGTTTATCCAAAACAAACGTATTTATCGATCCAACACGATCCAGAACGTACTAATATTCTGTAAATATAAATAGCCCTTTCTTATTTCATTTTCACGCGTAAAATCATAATCAGACAGTACAAACCCTGAAAATCAGAGAAAACTTTATTAAAACACTGTATTCTTGAAAATCAATCGCACAAACGAAGGCGTTATAGAACTCCGATTCGAGCGTGCAATATATCAAAACGAAGCTCTCAAAATCTTCTTTCTGATTCAATCAGTTGTTTTTGCCCATAAATCAAGGTATTTTTCGAATTTAATTATTTAAATTCGAATTAATTATGGATTAAATTATGAATTTTTGTTCTTGATCTTTTTGATATGATTTGATTGCATAATCGTGTAGATCGTTTCTTCCTGGTCAAGTTGGTATATTATATGTCAAAAACTGAGTTCAATAACATGCTTAAATTGATGTTTGATTCTCTGAATGAAGAACTGAGGTTTGTGTTCTTGAATGTTTTTAATTCGAAATTAGGGGTTTTAATTTCATTGATTATGGGTGGAAATTATGACCACCAATGCTTTCATGAGATTCTCAGGAATCGATTCGTAATTTTTAGTTGATTTAAGGAACCGTAGTTTAGCAGATCGGAAAATCGGCTTCAGCGGCGGCGGAAATTTCCGTCGAGTTTTCCGGCGAATCCACGACTTTTCTGGAGATTTGATGTGCATATTCACGTTCCTGGAAACCTATACTTCATCCCCTGTAAATTTGAAGAGTTTCTGGGCAGGTTTGTGTGTCGCCGGAAAAGCTCGGGATCGCCGTTAATGGCGATCGCCGGCAACCAGCGACGGGGATGGTTAAATTACTGAAACGTCATTGTAGTTTGGCCATATTTATATTTCAGTCCCTGGAATTTTAAATCATTACAAATTATGGATTTCTGTTTATTTTTATTTTAAAAATGATATTTTTATTATTTTAAAAATCAGAAAATTGATTATTTATTTATTTTAAATGCAGAAAAAATTATTTTTAATTATTTATCTATTCAAAAATAAATCTGATTTATTTTATTAATTAATATTAATTAGTTTTTATTTATTTTAATTAATCGATTAATTTAATATTAATTGATTGATTAATTTAATTAATTATTAATTAATTTAATAATTGGATTTAATTATTTAAAATTGATTTAAAAATTCTGAAAAATAGTTTTGAGCTTTAAAATATTATTTTAAATTATTTTCAAGGCTCGATAATTATTATAAAATTATTTTAAAGTCCAATTTGGGTGTTCGAACCTTATTATTTAATTATAAAATGATTCAGAGTCCAATTTTAATTCCGAAAAATATTTAAATATTCGTATTAAATACCTGGAAAATTATTTTGACCCCGAATCTTCTTTGGAAAATTATTTGGACTGAATATCTTACGTGCTATGTGTTATATGTGACCTGATTGCTGTATAAAATGATTGTTTGTGCATTGTTTGACTATTTCTGTTGTAACTTTTAATCCGGCGTCGAAATTGGGTGAAACGAAGGGTAGATATAAGCTTGTATCGAATAGAATGAGTTGAGAAATAGTGTTGATGAGTATATGTGATGTCTAACAGAGGAAGCGAGACGTAGAAAAGGAAAGCAAGTGGTTAGTGAGTGGGAACCAATTGACAAGTGTTAGTAAAGTGAAAGCGAATTGATAAGGCAAGTGTCCCTGAACTTTCTTGTAATATACTTGTGAACACTTTTGAACTCTTTTCATTATATTGCAATTATTCCCAGTAATTCATATTCTATATTGCAAGTACTTTGAATTACTTAACCCTAAACCCTGATTCTTATTGATCTTGAGTCGTGAGCCTGATTTCTTGTAAACCCTTGATTATTGAATTCTTGGATACGAACCACACATATCCGATACTACTCCACAAATACATATCTATCACATTGATCTTTGATATGAGATTGTTTATCAGACGAACCTGTATGTTTTGTATAACAGAAGACCATTCCTTGTAACCTTTGCACCCTTGGTCTTCTGCATTTTGATTCTTTTCTTGAAAGCCAAGCTTCTTGTTGACCTTGTTATACCTTTCTGATGTTGTGAAACACCTTATGCTTCAAGATAAATGTTATTTATGATTCAGTTTATTGAATTACATTGCTTATCATGTTATTACTATGCAATCAGATTGTTTTTAAATATGGACCAGATTCATGGTCAGACCAGATTCGTGGTCGTATTAGGCCAATGTGTGCCTTGGATCCAGTATATAGAGCAAAGCTGGGAGCCTTGCTCGGGATTAGTGCGTGACTGATCAACAGCCTAACCTTGGTTTTTAAAATAAAAGTGAATATCCAATTCTAATCATTATTTATCAGGAAACTTGATTCCCTATATCATTTCAATTGATCATTATTGTATCTCAGTGTTGTCATTGTGACTTGCTGAGCTAGTTAGCTCACTCCTGCGAATCTGTTTATGTTCTTTTCCAGTTAAAAAAGAATTTGGTGATGGCGAGGATCCCCAGTCGAGTGTACCAGTTAGGTTTACAGGTTGAAGTTGAATAAGCTAGCAGAAGATGTGTGGCTAGTGTGGGTTAAAAGTTTGTAATAAAGGTTGACTTCAAATGTAAGATAAATAAATTTGGGATTTGGTACGTTTGTAATAAATAAGGTTGTGGCTTGTGGACATACTTTAAACTGTTACGATCCTTGATTATGGTAAGTAGGGTCATTGCATATATTATTATATTCATAAACAGGTTTAACAATGGTGTGTGGTTGTGTTGTGGGCCCCAAACTTCTGACCCGGGTTTGGAGGGCGTCACAGGTTTGGTATCAGAGCTAAGGTTTAAAGTCACTGCCACAAGCCTAGATTGTCAGGAATATGGGTAGAGGGTTAAGATTAATATTAGGAAATAAAGAAATAGAACGTTGAGAGGTTTAGTGCGGTTAAATAGTAAGTTTTAGTTCGATTTGTGGCAATATTCGAGATTCTAATCTAGAAGCGTAATTATCAGATAACGGCGATGGAAGATTCCTTATTTCGATATCATCTGATCATTATCTCGGAGCCGTCAGTTGGAGGACCGTCAGCCGATCCACGCTCTGATCTTCTATCAATGTCAGCTATAGTACAAGTTGTGACGGTTGCACCATTACGAGCTATTCCATTTCATGGTATGAGGCTAGACTTTATAAAGCCACTTGTGAGTATGCAGCCCCAGATGCTCTTATGGGGTGGGCTAGAGAAGCATTAAAGGATTTTGAAGGACTTGGTGGACCAGTGTTTCCATAATGCTAAACGACAAGAATGATGTGATAAGTGATATAAGTATAATAGTGTATAGTGTGTATTATTGGACTTTTGGTAGGAGTGTGAATAAACTCGACCTACTGAGTAAGGAATAGACCTGTTGTACCTTTGCCTTTAATAAAATGTTTTGCGCTTGCACCACTAAACTTTGATATATATCAGTACCCTTCCTTTCCAGCATTGTCATACGTGTTTTATCTTACTACACCAGTTATGAAACTCTTGTGATAACATATACCTTATTCCCCTTAACTGTTTACATTCTGTAAAGAAGCATGCAATTTATTTAGTTCAACTATTGAAAATGTTTTCAAAAAGAAATATTTCTGTTTTTACAAAATCTTTTCACAAAAAGGAGTATGTTTTAAAGGCTAAATAAATTGTTTGATTCTTTACAGAAAATGTCTACTAGAAGAAATACCCGTTCCACCAACCAGAATGAAGAAAACAACAACAACACCCAAGACAGCAACAACCAGACTGCCAACCCAGGTCCCACAGACCCAACCGTGGCCCAGATTCTTCAGATCTTGGCTCAACAAACAGTTCACCTGACTCAACAACAGCAGAGGCAGACCAACCTTCAGGTAACCTTTAAGACCTTTCAGGCGGTGAATCCACCAGAGTTTAACGGTTCTGTAGATCCTATTGAGGCTAGAGTCTGGTTGAAGGAAATTGAGAAGGCGTTTGCCTTAGTTAAAGTGAGAGATGAGTAGAAGACTGATTTTGCAAGTTACTACCTGAAGAATGAAGCAACCTACTGGTGGGAAACTATTAAGGTGTTGGAAGGTACGGATGATGTTACGTGGGATAGATTCAAGGAGCTGTTTTTAGAGAAGTATTTCCCCCAGTTTGTTCAGGATCAAATGGAGTTGAAATTTCTGGAGCTAAAGCAGGGGAATATGTCAGTAGCGGATTATGAGAGTAAGTTTGAGGAATTGTCCAGGTTTGTACCATCATATGTGGACACAAATAGGAAGAAAGCTAAACGGTTTCAACAAGGACTCAAGCCATGGATCCGAGGGAAGGTGGCTATATTTGAGTTGGATACGTATGCGGGAGTTGTGCAGAAGGCTATGATTGCGGAAACGGAGAGTGAAATGTCTCAGAAAGAGAAGGAAGGTAAGAAGAGGAAGTTTGAGGGAAATGAAGGACAGTCCCAAGCAGGGAAGTTTTCAAATTTTAATCAGAGGAAGGGAAAGTTCCATCCCGGGAGAAATTTTAACAGACAGAATACAGGCAACGGAGGCCAAGGTAACTGCCCAGCCATTGGGAACCAGCCAACCCAACAGAGGCTAGCTGTACCAGACTGTCAAGTCTGTGGAAAGAAATATGGTGGAGTTTGCAACAAGTTGAATGTGGTCTGCTACAGATGCAACCAGAAGGGGAACTATTCAAGGGAGTGTCGTAATCCTCCAGCCAGAGAGCCAGTCCACAAGGAACAGCCTGCCAAGAATCAGGCAGGCAAGGTTCTAGCAATTGGATTTACTTGTTTCAAGTGCGGGAAGCCAGAATATATCGCAAAGGATTGCAATGCGCCAATTCCAGTCAACCCCACATTGCGTATCATGGGAGCTACTCCAACAATGAGTGAACTTCCCAGAGCTAGAGTTTATGACATGTCTGTAAAGGATGCTATCATGGATACTGACGTTGTGGCAGGTATGCTTACTGTGAACTCTTTATGTGCTAAAGTGCTAGTAGATTCGGGAGTAACTCGATCATTTATTTCTCAAGATTTTGTTGATAAGTTGAATTGTCCAGTTGAATTGTTAAGTAAGATTATGACGGTATAATTAGCAAATCAGGAGCGTGTATCTGTTAACCAAGTGTGTAAGAGCCGTGAGATTGAAATTACTGGCCATAAGTTTGATGTTGACTTGATTCCCTTTAAGTTAGGAGAGTTTGACGTTATTTTAGGAATGGATTGGCTATCTAAGCACGATGCTCAGATAGACTGTCATAATAATGAAGATGCCAGATGAGAAAGTGGTGACGTTTAGAGGCCAGAGACAAGCAAAGAAGTTCTTGACGATAATTCAAGCTAAGAAGTTACTACGACAAGGATGCAAGCACTTTATTGTGTATGTGATAGATAAAAGTCAGGAGCCAGCAAAACTGGAAGACATTCCAGTGGTAAATGAATTTCCAGACGTATTTCCAGATGAATTACCAGGATTTCCTCCAGATAGAGAAATCGAATTTGCAATCGACTTGGCACCTAGAACTGAACCAGTATCTAAGGCCCCATACAGAATGGAGCCAGTGGAAATGAAGGTATTGGCAAAACAATTACAAGAATTGTTGGAGAAAGGAGTGATTAGACCCAGTGTATCTTAATGGGGTACACCGGTATTATTTGTTAAGAAGAAAGATGGAAGCATGAGATTATGCATCGACTATCGAGAACTTAATAAGCTTACGATCAAGAACAAGTATCCCTTACCTCGAATTGACGATTTGTTTGACCAGCTGAAAGGAGCTAAGTACTTCTCTAAGATTGACTTGAGATCCAGATATCACCATTTAAAGATCAAACCTGAAGATATACCAAAGACAACTTTCAGAACAAGGTACGGTCATTATGAATTCTTAGTGATGTCTTTTGGGTTGACCAATGCCCCAACTGTATTTATGGACTTGATGAACAGAATTTTCAAGGAATATTTGGACAAGTTTGTTATTGTGTTTGTTGATGATATTTTGATTTACTCAAAGTCAACGGAAGACCACACGGAGCATCTAAGGACAGCTTTGGAAATTTTGAGAAAGAAGAAGTTATATGCAAAGTCTTTAAAGTGTGAATTTTGGTTACAAGAAGTTCCATTCTTAGGACACTTGGTAAGTTTTGAATGGATCAAAGTGGACCCAGCGAAGATTGAAGCTATTACGAACTGGGAAAGGTCAAAAACACCAACAGAGGTGAGAAGTTCCTTAGGACTGGCAGGATATTATCGACGATTTGTTCAAGATTTTTCGAAGATTGCGACACCTTTGACAAAGCTTACAAGGGAAAATGAGAAGTTTATATGGAATGAGAAGTGTGAAGAAAGTTTTCAAGAATTGAAAAAAGGCTAATCACGACACTTGTTTTATCACTTCCAGATGATCAAGGGAATTTCGTAATCTATAGTGATGCTTCTCATAAGGGATTAGGTTGTGTTTTGATGCAGCATGATAAAGTCATCGCGTATGCGTCGAGACAACTAAAACCTGATGAGCAGAAGTATTATACTCATGACTTGGAACTAGCAGCGATAGTATTCGTCTTAAAGATTTGGAGACACTATTTATATGGAGAAAGATGTGAGATTTATACGGATCATAAGAGCTTGAAGTACATATTCATGCAAAAGGAGCTTAACATGAGACAGAGGAGATGGTTGGAGTTGATCAAAGATTATGATTGCACGATTAACTATCATCCAGGAAAAGCGAATGTGGTGGCAGATGCATTAAGCAGAAAAGAAAGACTGAACATGTTGACGATACCTGAAGAATTATATAAAGAATTTCAGAAGTTGGACTTGGAGGTCAGAATTTGCAAACCTGATGAAGCGAAGATGTACAGTATGACTTTTCAACCAGAACTGTTAGAGAAGATAAGAAAGTGCTAAGAGGAAATAATGGATCTGGATATCAATCGGTTGGTTGGAGAAGAGTTATGCACCAAGAAGGACGATCAAGGTATTCTCAGAATTTCATCAAGAATTTGGATACCACCAGTGGAAGAATTAAAGAATGAAATTCTACAAGAAGCTCACAACTCAAGGTATTCCATTCATCCGGGAAGTACCAAGATGTACAGAGATTTAAAAGAGAATTATTGGTGGCCAGATATGAAGAGAGAAATTGTGGAATGGGTTAACAAATGTTACACGTGTTAGAGAGTTAAGGCGGAGCACCAGAGACCGAGTGGATTATTACAGCCACTAGAGATTCCAGAGTGGAAGTGGGAGCACATTGCTATGGATTTTATAGTTGGCTTACCAAGGACGAAAGCGAATCATGATGCTATTTGGGTTATAGTGGACAGACTAACCAAATCGGCGCATTTCTTGCCTATCAATGAAAGATTTTCACTAGATAAGTTGGTTCACATGTATCTGAAGGAAATAGTAATATGTCATGGAGTCCCAGTGTCTATCGTGTCTGATCGTGATCCACGATTCAATTCGAGATTTTGGAGAAGTTTCCAAGAATGTTTGGCAACTAAGTTAAATATGAGCACGGCTTATCATCCACAGACGGACGACCAAAGCGAGAGAACAATCCAAACAATCGACGATATGTTACGTGTGTGTGCCATTGATTTCAAAGGAAATTGAGATGAGCATTTACCCTTAGTGGAGTTTGCTTACAATAACAGTTATCATGCCAGTATCGGAATGCCTCCATATGAAGCACTTTATGGACGCAAATGTCGATCACCTGTCTATTGGGATGAAGTCGGAGAACGTAAGATACTTGGACCCGAGTTGGTACAGCAGACCAAGGAAGTTGTTGAGGTTATTCAGAGAAGGTTAATTGCAGCACAAGATCATCAAAGGAAATATGCAGACCAATCCAGAAAGGATATGGAATTCGAAGAAGGAAATTTAGTGTTACTGAAAGTGTCACCGTGGAATGGGTTATCGAGATTCAGAAAGAAAGGGAAGTTGAGTCCTAGATACGTTGGACCTTTTGAAGTTTTGAAATGTGTCGGCAAGGTAGCATACGAATTGGCGTTACCCCCGCACATGGAGCATATTCATAATATTTTCCACGTATCGATGCTTAAGAAGTATAATCCAGACTCTAGGCATGTAATTGAATATTAGCCGATATAACTTCAGACAGATTTATCGTATGTAGAGAATCCAATAGAGATTTTAGAAAAGAGAGAGAAGGTATTGAGAAATAAAGTTGTGAATTTGGTAAGAGTATTATGGAGAAACCCAAAGGTTGAAGAATCAACTTGGGAGTTAGAAAGTGATATGTGAGAAAAGTACCCTCAGTTGTTTATTTAGAAGATTCTGAGGACATAATCCTTTTAAGGGGGAAAGATGTAATATTCGGGACATGACGTGTAATTATTTTTATCAATAAATAATCATTATGTGATTATTATGTGATTTTTGGTGACTTATTTGATGATTGGTGATATTATTTGAATGTTCATATGTGGTAAAGTCTAGGTATGTTAATTTTATTATGTCCAGAATAAAATATATATAATTAAGGTATTTTTCTGGTAATTTTTGGAGTATTATATGATTTTATATTGATTTATGAATTTATTAACTATTTTCTGAATATTTACAAAATTATTTTATAAAGCCGGGAATCGTCCAACCTCAACCATTTTTACGTTTTTATAACCCGAAACTCTTCCAAAAACTCCTTCCTAACCTAATCTAGTAATTCCGGACATTTTCCATGTTTTGACTTTTTCGATTTGGATTACGGTTTGACCCGTGGGCGGCCCGACGCGATATTTTCGATACGCTAACCCTTTTCGATAACATTATCTCCGTACAATCATTTTATAAAAGCCGGTTTTGATAATTATCTGAAATATGATGACGTTTATCCAAAACATGATAGTGCTTATCCAAAACAGGATAGTGCTTATCCAAAACATGATAGTGCTTATCCAAAACAGTATAGTGTTTATTCAAAAAGGAAAACGTTTATCCAAACAAACGTATTTATCGATCCAACACGATCCAGAACGTACTAATATTCTGTAAATATAAATAGCCCTTTCTTATTTCATTTTCACGCGTAAAATCATAATCAGACAGAACACACCCTGAAAATCAGAGAAAACTTTATTAAAACACTGTATTCTTGAAAATCAATCGCACAAACGAAGGCGTTATCGAACTCCGATTCGGGCGTGCAATATATGAAAACGAAGCTCTCAAAATCTTCTTCTGATTCAATCAATTTTTTTGCCCAGAAATCAAGGTATTTTTCTGATTTAATTATTTAAATTCGAATTAATTATGGATTAAATTATGAATTTTTGTTCTTGATGTTTTTGATATGATTTGATGGCATAATCGTGTAGATCTTTTCTTCCTGGTCAATTTGGTATATTATATGTCAAAAACTGAGTTCAATAACATGCTTAAATTGATGTTTGATTCTCTGAATGAAGAACTAGGGTTTGTGTTCTTGAATGTTTTTAATTCGAAATTAGGGGTTTTAATTTCATTGATTCTAAGTGGAAATTATGACCACCAATGCATTCATGAGATTCTCAGAAATCGATTCGTAATTTTTAGTTGAGTTTTCCGTCGAGTTTTCCGACGAATCCACGGCTTTTCTGGAGATTTGATGTGCATATTCACGTTCCTGGCAACCTATACTTCATCCCCTCTAAATTTGAAGAGTTTCTGGGCAGGTTTGGGTGTCGCCGGAAAAGCTCGGGATCGCCGTTAATGGCGATCGCCGGCGACCGGCGACGGTGATGGTTAAATTACATAAACGTCCCTGTAGTTTGGCCAGATTTATATTTCAGTCCCTGGAATTTTAAATCTTTACAAATTATGGATTTTTGTTTATTTTTATTTTAAAAATGATATTTTTATTATTTTAAAAATCAGAAAATTGTTTATTTATTTATTTTAAATACAGAAAAAATTATTTTTAATTATTTATCTATTAAAAAATAAAGCTGATTTATTTTATTAATTAATATTAATTAGTTTTTAATTATTTTAATTAATCGATTAATTTAATATTAATTGATTGATTAATTTAATTAATTATTAATTAATTTAATAATTTGATTTAATTATTTAAAATTGATTTAAAAATTCTGAAAAATAGTTTCGAGCTTTAAAATATTATTTTAAATTATTTTCAAGGCTCGATAATTATTATAAAATTATTTTAAAGTCCAATTTGGGTGTTCGAACCTTATTATTTAATTATAAAATGATCCGAAGTCCAATTTTAATTCTGATTTTTTTTAAAAATTCGTATTAAATACCTGGAAAATTATTTTGACCCCGAATCTTCTTTGGAAAATTATTTGGACTGAATATCTTACGTGCTATGTGTTATATGTGACCTGATTGCTGTATAAAATGATTGTTTGTGCATTGTTTGACTATTTCTGTTGTAACTTTTAATCCGTCGTCGAAATTGGGTGAAACGAAGGGTAGATATAAGCTTGTATCGAATAGAATGAGTTGAGAAATAGTGTTGATGAGTATATGTGATGTCTAACAGAGGAAGCGAGACGTAGAAAAGGAAAACAAGTGGTTAGTGAGTGGGAACCAATTGACAAGTGTTAGTAAAGTGAAAGCGAATTGATAAGGCAAGTGTCCCTGAACTTTCTTGTAATATACTTGTGAACACTTTTGAACTCTTTTCATTATATTGCAATTATTCCCAGTAATTCATATTCTATATTGCAAGTACTTTGAAGTACTTAACCCTAAACCCTGATTCTTATTGATATTGAGCCATGAGCTTGATTTCTTGTAAACCCTTGATTGTTGAATTCTTGGATACGAACCACACATATCCGATACTACTCCACAAATACATATCTACCACATACTGATCTTTGATATGAGATTGTTTATCAGACGAATCTGTATGCCTTATATAACAGAAGACCATTCCTTGTAACCTTTGCACCCTTGGTCTTCTACGTTTTGATTCTTTTCTTGGAAGCCAAGCTTCTTGTTGACCTTGTTATACCTTTTTGGTGTTGTGAAGCACCATATGCTTCAAGATAAATGTTATTTATGATTCAGTTTATTGAATTACATTACTTATCATGTTATTACTATGGAATTGGATTGTTTTTAAATATGGACCAGATTCGTGGTCAGACCAGATTCTTGGTCGTATTAGGCCAATATGTGCCTTGGATCCAGTATATAGAGCAAGGCTGGGAGCCTTGCTCGGGGTTAGTGCGTGACTGATCAGCAGCCTAACCTTGGTTTTCAAAATAAAAGTGAATATCCAATTATAATCAATATTTATCAGGAAACTTGATTCCCTATATCATTTCAATTGATCATTATTGTATCTCAGTGTTGTTATTGTGACTTGCTGAGCTAGTTAGCTCACTCTTGCAAATCTGTTTATGTTCTTATCCAGTTAAAAAGGAATTTGGTGATGGCGAGGGTCCCAGTCGAGTGTGCCAGCTAGGTTTACAGGTTGAAGTTTAATAAGCTAGCAGAAGATGTGTGGCTAGTGTGGGTTAAAAGTTTGTAATAAAGGTTGACTTCAAATGTAAGATAAAAAAATTTGGGATTTGGTACGTTTGTAATAAATAAGGTTGTGGCTTGTGGACATACTTTAAACTGTTACGATCCTTGATTATGGTAAGTAGGGTCATTGTATATATTATTATATTCATAAACAGGTTTAACAATGGTGTGTGGTTGTGTTGTGGGCCCCAAACTTTTGACCTGGGTTTGGAGGGCGTCACATCGGATGTCTTCATCAAGGCGCGTTCTAAGTATTTATGGGGATCTCCTCCATGCTAAATCTCTTTCACAATATTCTTCCTGCATAAATCCCAGAAACAATTAACGGAAAACACAACAAAACTAGTCGAGTGTTACCTCAAGGAATCATCTTAACGGTGATGACTAGCTCATGGTAGTAATGCCTTGTTCTTGGAGTGTTCTCCTCCCGATCCTCCTCATATTTGCTCCTGGTTAAGTCCTTTGAACTGAATAGTGTTCTCAAATATTCTAAATCAAATAGGATTCTTCAGTCTTCTTGTTGGAATAGGATTCTCCAATCTCCTTAATGGAATAGGTTTCTTTAATCTTCTAATTAGAATAGGATTCCCCAATTTTCTATATCGAATAGGATTCTTTAATCTTCTAATAAAAATAGGATACTCCAATCTTCAATACCAAATAGGTTTCTCCCAATCATCTAAACCAAATAGGATTCTCCCAATCTTCTAAACCAAATAGGATTTATTGATAAAAATTCGCAACTACTATTTTCCTCTGTTTTCGGACTGCTCAACTTTTATTCTCATAATCATATCATCTCCAAATTAAATAGAATTCAACAAGCTTCATGTAGACTGTAAGATCGTTCAAATCTGACTTACGGAACTCGAGATACGGCTAAAACAGTTTAAGCAAATCGCTTAACCCATCAAATCCGAATTTTCCATCCAACTTCGCTCCTTCGTGGCTATGGCTGCAAACTTCAACCTCCATGGCTGGATATCATCATCCATGGATCTCCTTCATGGCCGCAGATACTACACTCAAATCTCCTTCGACCCTTCTGGCCGAAAACAGTTATTCAAGGATCTCCTTCATGGCCATTATATGCAACTCCTCCGTGGCTATCCTTCAATTCTTACGTCAAAGAACCTTCATCATGACGAGACATCTCTTCCTCCTGAGATTATGATCTTGATCAGTAGCCCTCCTTCTAGCACCAATTTATTGACGGAGGAATTTGGTATCAACAAAGTTTGAGGTTCATCACCGGAATCAATATCTACGATGGTGGTTCTTTGCCTGAAAAGTGGGTGGAGTGTGGTGGTTGTGATGAATTGGGGGCTGATATTGCTTAGGGTTGGTGGTGGCTCCTTAAGGCTCTCGCTTTCGACCCCTTACAATTTGCCTACGTATCCCTATTTATAGGGAATCAAGCCCATGTAGTTCTTGGGGAACAAGAAATCTAATGGGCTTAGACTTCTTATTCCTAGGCCCGGTCCAGAATCCATCTTCCGCTAGCTTTAGGAATGTCCAACTATGAGGCCCAACCGCGAAGGCCCAAGGCTCATTTGTAATCACAGGACTTCACAGATAATGCATCTCCCTGCGCAAGGATAACATTCCGCTACAGCTATCTCCCTTGATTTACGAACACAGGTATAGCCACGGTTCACCCCAAATGCCAGACGCGTCCCTGTCCCCCGAATGAGGATAACCCACCAGATAGCAGGACAGGTGATCCCAAGCTCTTGGGTGCAAAATGCAGGATGACTCCAAAGTTCTCCAACGAGGACACCCATTGAGTACAAGAACAGAGTTCCCAAAGCACACTAAAGTTAAACCCGCATCCCCAACGAGAACACCCATTGACTACAGGAGGAGGCCTTCAATCATCAGGCATACCCCTGGAGGTCTTCAAGATTTTCACGGACATCCCCCTCTTTGACCGACTCATGGAGGGAATTCTTCAAAGAGTAGCTACAACAAATACGTTAGTTCCATAATCATCCATTGCTCCTTCCATTTTTTTCCTTGTCTTGAACTTATCCGTGTTTTCCTTGTCCTAGGTGTGGACAAGCCCAACTATCCAAATGAATCCAAAAGCATGCATCTCCCTAGGCTAGGACGCGTCCTCACCCTGTGTAATTCACACATTCTCCCTTGTATTGTAATCCAAACACATAGATAATCCATATCATGCATTTCATCTAATGAGAACGCATCCAGCCCTAGGGCGCGTCCTCACTCTACGTGGTGCACCCATTTACTTTCAAATGACTCGTATAACTCACTTCACCCAATATTGGGCGCGTCCTACCCCTAGGGCGCGTCCTCTCCTCGTGGTTGCAGCCCAAAACCTAATTCTTCATCCTTTTGCGCCAATTCAATTCCAATTGACCCGTATTTGACCCGAGATGATCCAATACCAAATTTGGGCTATAACACCTTGCTTGGCTATATATATGCTTCTGGAAAAGCAGCCACTTGTGCATTTTTCAATTCAGTTAGCAGCATGGTATCTTCATGAGTTACAACTTTAACTTTGTTGATCATAATGTCCAACTCAAATGCCCTCCTTGAGACAAGATAGTTGAGGGACACCTGCATACATCTATCTATCCTTGAGTCATTTATGTTGACCACAAGCCTCTTTTGAAGAAAGTTGTCTTGATTCACCATGACCACCCTTAAAAAGTTTATTGTTCTGTCCAGGGCCTTTTTGTATGTGAAGTGATTATCATTGAGAGAAGTTTTTAGGGCCTTAAGCAATCCATTAAATTCTCTGCTTAGACTTGGTCCTTCAGCAACCCTAATAAGTCTCTCCATGTCAAGATCTACTTCTTAATTTATATTCTTTTCAGCACCCTGGATTTGTTGAGTAGATGATCTGGATCTTACTAGCCTAGCCTCTATCTTTCCCTTAGTCTTGTTGGCAGGCATGAGAAGGGGAGTAGGCATTTCAGGCCTTATCTGTTCTAGAAGTGATGGAAGAGGAATGTTGAGCTTGCCCATGATGGCTCCCAAAAAAACAGAGTTTTGCATTTGGAGGTGCTTGTGAGAGTCCACCAGGGTCTTTATATACGTCTATTGGATTTTAACTAGAGAAGTCAAAGCTTGAACTTGAGTGCTGAGAGAAGCATTGGAGGTTTCCAAAGAAGCTACTTGATGCTTAAATATCTGTAGAGGAAGAGCTTGGAGCAGAGATAGCAGTAGATTGACCAAAAGTAGCTTGCACAAATTTCTGAATGTCATCCATAACCAAAGGTGAAGGAGTGTATCTTGCAGTGTGCATTTGATCCAGCTTCAACCTTGTGTCATTGGATTTACTGATATGATCTTGAACAACTTTGTGCAAGGCCACAAATGATTCCTTGAGTTGATTTACACTTTTATCAATCCCACTGAGATCATACCTAGACATTTGCTGTGAGAAGGTCTTAAATTGATTTTTGATCTTAGTTTGTGAAGGGATGATTTGGTCCATCTTTTCTCTGACCATCTTCATTACTTCGTCCTGATGATCATTTAATGTTATTTTTAGAGCTTTTCCAAAGTTGTGTAAAGCCTTGATTTGGGCCTTGTAGACTTCATTGATGGCATCATATACCTCCTGTGGAGTGAGGGATCTAGCATTGTTTCCCAAGATAGTAATGTACTCTTATTTGAAGTTTGATAACACATCATTCATCTCAATTGTAAATTCTTTGTCCAACCAAGCATCACAGTTAGCATCCTGACCAGCTTCATCAACAATCTTTGCTTGATTTTCTTCCATATCAGCCTGGTAGGAGAGCATGATAGCTTGGTAATCTTGATTGGACATGTTAGATGTGAGTAGCTGTTGTGAGATTTGAGCCAGGCCTCCAAGTTGATCAACTATAAGGTCTTCAATATTTAATGGTTGATTTTCAGTGTCTTGGAGCCATTGAAAGATGAGGTATGTTTGAGACGTAGAGGGTTGAGCAACAGAACCACGTGTGACTGAAGTCACAGTTTTACTCACAGATTGCTCTGTGGTTATAACTAGTTGTGGGAACCTCCAATTAATTTGAAGGGGATTTGACTGGGTTACTACCATGTGCACCAGTCTCAAACCCTTGTGTGTCCAGCACCACACTATGACCTGAATGTGCTATACTTTCCTCCCCTATGACAGGATCATTGGCAATTGTACTCCTAGCATCAACTACCAAAGCAATTTCTGGTAGGGTTTTAGGGGAATGTTTCCTACATGATGAACCTCCAATTGAATTGGAGAGGATTTAGATAGCTCCCCCTCAGGAGTACTACCCTCAAACCTAACAGTCTGTGAAGACTGATTTGCACATGAAGGTGCATTAGAGATATCCATGTGATCTTTAGTAAAAACTGATGAATCCCCCATGTTTTTGATGGTGTCATCAAGGTCTACCCCAGCTAGGAGCCTCTCACCATCTAAATGTAGTGTCTGGGTGGTGAGCAAGGTTTCTTGAACCAAGTCAATTGATTTTTCTTGCACTTGAGAATTAGATTCAAGTGTAGTTGGAAGAGAAGAAATTTTATACATGAGAGCTTGTTGCTCAGGTGTGAGTGTTGGAAGCTCCCCCTGAATGGATACGGGAGCTTCAAAAGATGTACCCTCACAGTGTGTGCCATCCTTGTTTCTCCTACCATACACTTGAATTGCTTCAGGTGCAGGCTGTGCAGACTCACTACTAGGTGCTTTTACAACTGCATCCTGTTAGGAGGATACAAAGGTGGCTTGAGTGGTCAGCTCAGTTTTCTTACTTCTTTTGGATCTGTTGACCAAAGGTGACTCAGATTCAACTTGATCCTCACCACTCTCAGCTATAATTGCTAAGGTTACCCCATTTCTCTTCTTTCTACTCACCTCATCCTTTTGAGAAGATTAGGTGGTTGGTTGCCTAGTTTTTAAAGGTTTTGAAGGAACAAGCTCAACATTGGTAGGTTCCTGTGGGTGTGCCTATGTTTGTGCTTCCACAGGCTCAGGAACCATTGTTATACTAGGTTGATTTCCAGTACTTCTCATGTCTGGCATAGAATAAGGGTAAGTCTTAAATCTTTCAATCATGAAAGGTGTTAACATAAGACTTACTGGAACCTTATTCTTAGTAAGAAGTGATCCAAATAGAATTTTGGATACTTGCTTACAATTGCCAGTTAGTGTCCTGTTTACACCTTCTAGCATATGTATGTCATTAACTTTATAATTTAAAGATGACATCATAAATCTAGGCAGAAAAATCTCCTTACCTCTTGACTCCAATGGCATTGTCAGCCTGATGCTCAACTCCTCCAATATGTAGTGTTCTACATTGATCTGTTTGTTGTGAGCCATGGAGTAGACCAGCTTTTGGAAAACAATGGATATTTTGTCAAATCCTGACTTCTTACAAGTGAAAGCCCTTATCACTGAGTCAAACAAGAAAGACCACTCTCTCCTCAAGTTCTTCTTATTCATGCTTTCCAGGTTGATCTTCTCAGAATAGTTGATAAAATCCATGAATTCATAGAGCTCATCCTGAGTTGGGATCCCTACAACCTTGTCAGTTGGAATGTTCAAGCCAAGTTCATGTTAGCTTCAGTTATTTCCACATGTTATCCTTCAATTTGACAGCTGACAACCAAGTTTGAAGACTGATATTCATGAATAACTGTCCTAGCCACAACTGATTTCCAGAAGTCACCCAATATATCCAGATACATAACTGGGTTAGCTGTAAGAGCACCTACATAGTAGGTCTCAGAAAGGAACTTGACAAAGTACTGAAAAGTTTCAGGTGCTTGGTTTGCATTTAAAAATGCTAGAAAATTGGTCTCCTTTGGGATGAAGGGTACAAGATTGTTGGCTGCCATTGATATGAGTATGAAGTTTAGTGGGTAAAAGAGATTTGTGAGAAAGAAGGAAAAATGAGAGAGAAATCGGTTTTGGATTGAAAGCTAGGTCACCTGGGATCTTGAAAGTTGTAAGTATGTATATGTATCGAGAAGTCTGGGTATTTATAGTAAAAGCAAATGACTTGTCGAGAACTCAAAAATAGACGTTTGGAATTTGTCTATCGAGAAGTCATTTTAAGAAATGAAAAACATATCGAGAAGTCATTTTAAATTACTCTTATAGAGAACTAAAAAATTGACTTATCGAGATGTCAAATAAATACCCAGTTTGTCCGAAAATTGACTAAATTAATTCCAAATTTTATTTTAATAAATTAAAAATAAAATTAGAATAAATTTGCCAAAATTATTTTACCAAAATAATTTATTAAGTTAAATTATTTCAGTTTTGAGTTATTGAGAAGTCTAAAAATTATACTTGTAGAGAACTCTATGAATTAACACTACTAGAGAACTCTACAAGGACTTATCGATAAGTCATATTTAAGCCTATCGAGAAGTCACTCGAGAAGTCAGTAAATTGACTTATCAAGAACTCACTCGAGAAGTCTTAAAATGACTTGTCGATAAGTCAATTAGACTTGTCGAGAATTCAGTTCTCTATATACTTTTGAACAATTTAATCTGCCTTGTATTAATTTTACATATTAAAGATGTAAATCAACAACTGAGCAGTTTACTTAGAATTTGAAAAAATCTCAAGCTAAATTTTTTGTTTAGAAAAATAAATATGCAGAGATTTCTGAAATATTTATAGTTCATATTTCAGTTAATTTTTAATTAAACCAAATTAATTTTGATTTACTAGAAATTAATATGATACAAAACATTGGCTGAGTTCTTGCCTTAAGGATGAAGAATTAAGCATTCCAATTTCACCTACAATTCTAGTAAAAGTTGCTTCATCCAAAGGTTTAGTACAAATGTATGCTAATTATTTTTCTGTTGGAACAAAAATGAGCACAATGGTACCATTTATAGCATGTTCTCTAATAAAATGGTACCTTACATCAATGTGCTTTGTTCTAGAATGATTAACTGGATTAGCCATTATAGATATAGCACTAGTATTGTCACACATGATATGAATTTTGTGTAACACTAGGCCATAGTTCATTAACTGATTTCTAATCCAAAGCACTTTAGCACAACAACTCTCTGCAGCTATGTATTCAGCCTCAGCTGTAGAAGTTGATACAGATTATTGTTTCTTGCTATACCAGGATACAAGTCTTTGTCCAAGAAATTGACAGCTTCCATTAGTATTCTTCCTGTCAACCCTTAGGATACCACAATACCAAGTTTGGCATTTCCTTCAAATATCTGAAAATCCTCTTCACAGCCATCAAATGTGATTCTTTTGGATTGGCTTGAAATCTTGCACATAGACATCTCGCAAACATGATGTCTATTCTACTTGCAGTTATGTAAAGCAATGATCCAATCATCCCTCTATAGCTTGAAATATCTACACTCTTGCCCTTTTTATCTTCATCCAGCTTTGTTACAGTAGACATAGGTGTAGATGCAGGTGAACCATCAACCATACCAAACTTTTTCAATAAATCCTTGGCATATTTAGTTTGGCTGATGTAGATCCCATCATTTCTTTGACTGACTTGAAGTCCAAAAAGTAACTCAGTTCCCCCATCATACTCATTTCATATTCACTTTACATAAGCCTAGAGAACCTTTGGCAAAGCTTCTCATTTGTAGAACCAAAGATGATATCATCCACATAGATCTGAACTAGGATCATATCTTCACCATGTTTCTTTTAGAAGAGAGTTTTGTCTATAATACCTCTAGTAAAACCATGTTTAAGTAGGAATTCTGACAATGTATCATACCAAGCTCTAGGTGCCTGCTTTAGTCCATATGCAGCATTCAGTAATTTGTACACAAAATTTGGAAATTCTGGATCTTCAAAGCCAGGTGGCTGTTGCACATAAACCTCTTCTTCTAGCTCACCATTTAGGAAGGCACTTTTGACATCCATTTGATACACTTTAAAATTTGAATGTGTAACAAATGCTAGAAAGATCCTTATTGCTTCAAGTCTTGCAACTGGAGAGAAAGTTTCATCATAATCAATTCCTTCTTCTTGTGAGTAGCCTTTTACAACCAACCTTGCTTTATTCCTGGTAACTACACCATTTTCATCCATCTTGTTCCTGAACACCCATTTTGTTCCAATTATGCTTCTATTCTTTGGTGCAGGAACCAGTTTCCAAACTTTATTTCTTTCAAACCAATCCAGATCTTCCTGCATTGCAGATATCCAATCAGAATCCTGTAGAGCTTCATCAATTTTCTTCTCTACTTGAGACAAAAAACATGCATGTAGGTATTCATTAGCAGTTGCACTTCTAGTCCTCACACCAGCAGTGGGGTCACCAATAATTGCTTCCCTAGTGTGATTTATATCCCACTTTCTTGTATGAGTTTGTTGACTTCTTCCTTCATCATTTTCTTCATTATTGGTATGACTGCTAGATCTCTCTTCTCTTTCCCCCTGAGTTTGTGCTATCAAATTTAGGTATTTGAGATGAGATTCCATTTCCATGATTTTTTTGTTCAGTAGACTATTCAATTTTCATCTGTTGTGCATCAGCTTCATCTTCCCCATCAGACTCACTATCAATATTGAGGTTTTCAAATACAATGGCTTCAGTTTCATTAACATCAAGGAATTCCAAGCCTGGACACTTGTCATCATCAAAAGTCACATCTGTGTTTTTCATAATCTTCTTTTGATCAATCACATAAACTTTGTAGGCTGTTATTTCCAATGAATATCCCAGAAAAGTTGCTTCATAGCTTTTGAGTCAAATTTTCCCACATATTCAGAGTTGTCTTTCAAAATGCAACACTTGCTTCCAAACACATGAAGATGCTTTACAGTAGGCTTTCTTTTAGACATGATTGAGTAAGGTGATTTTCCATGAGCCTTGTTAATGAGATATCTGTTTTGAGTATAGCAAGCAGTGTTAACAGCTTCTTCCCAAAAACTTGTTGGCAGCTTTGCATCTTGCAACATGATTCTAGAAGCTTCAACTAATATTATGTTCTTTCTTTCAACTACTCCATTTTGTTGAGGTGTTCTAGCATCTGGGAATTCTTGAACAATGCCCTTGCTTTTGTAGAATTCACTCAATATCGCATTTCTGAATTCTGTTCCATTATCATTTCTTAATCTTTTTACACAATTGTGATCTTTAGCCTATTTTTCTATCTTCTTGATGTGCTCAATTATGATGTGTGGAGTTTCATCTTTAGAATGCATGAACTCTACCCAAGTGTATCTTGAGAAATCATCCACCATCACAAGTGCATATTTGTTCCTTGAAATAGATAAGACATTTACTGGTCCAAACAAGTCCATGTGAATAAGTTGTGATGGTGCACTTATAGAATTCACAGTTTTTGACTTGTGACTTGATCTTTTCATTTTTCCTTTCTGACAAGCTTCACAAACTTCAACTTGAGCAAACTCCAGTTTAGGCATGTCTCTTACTAACTCCTTTTTGACCAAGGTGTTAATTGCCTTGAAATTCAAGCGAGATAACTTCTTATGCCATAGCTTGCTTTGTTCTTTTGATGTCTTGGTGTAGAAGCAACAAATTCCATACTTATTTGTTGATTCCAAGTCTGCAATAAACAAGCTTCCTTTCCTTGCTCCTTTCAGAACAACTTCACCAGTTTTCTTGCTGATAAAAGTGCATTCTTCTTTGTTGAATAAAACTTCAAAGCTTTGTCTACAAATTGGCTAACACTAAGAAGATTCACTTCAAGACCAGCTACCAGTGCTATATCATTAATGACAACATTTTTAGAAACAATCATGCCATATCCCATTGTGAATCCTTTATTGTTGTCTCCAAAGGTCACCAAAGGGCCAGCCTTCTCCTCAAAATATGATAGCAGGGCCTTATCACCTGTCATATGTCTGGAACACCCATTGTCAATGATCCATATGACTTTCTTCACTTTGTCCTGCACACAATGAGTTTTAAGTGTGTTTAGCAACCCAAGCAATGTTGGGTACTTTCTTCTTGTTAACTGATTTAGCAGAAGTAGAATGAGTTGTTTCAGATAAAATAGAATTTAATGACTGTTGTGCATTTTCCCTATCTGATGTAGACCCAATTTTTGTTTCTTTAAGATCTACTCTCAGTTTATGGCAATTCTTCATCACTTTCAAGTTGCAAGGGATACAGTCAAACTTGTCACAGAATGAGTAGGGATCATTTGCATCTGCTTCATTGTACTTGCATGCTCCCTCAGCTGGCTTGCTAACAACCTTTTTACAAAGGTGAGTTAAGTGATTTACAGAGCCATATTTTTCACATTTCTTTCTTTGAGCATTTGCAACATAAGCAAAATGATTGCTTTTGTTTATCCCAATTTTGCCATTTCTATTTTTCTTCTTCTTTCTTGCATCTTCAGTTTTGGTCTCTTTGACATGTATCTTGGAACTTTGATTGTCCATAAGTTTCTCTTCAGCTTTGAAAGATGGAGTTATTTCTGCATTTTTCTTCTCTTTATCTTCATCAACAATTTCTTGCTTGATAATCAACTCTTCTTCACTGAAATTAACTTCACATGCCTTGAAAATAGGTGAGGCAACCTTTTTTAGCATTGCTAGAACATTTTCATTTTCTGTTGCTTTTCTCTTATCACTTATATCTTTCTTTTTTATGTTCAAGGCATCATAGGCAAGACCAATATCAATGTTTGCACATGGCTTATTTTTCTCATGATACTGTCCAATTAACTTATATGTATTCTTGAAGGATTTCAACTTAACTTCATTATTTTCCAGCTTCTCCCTTAGCACTGCTTCAATTTCACTTGCACACTTGAGCTTGTTCTTCAGATATGCATTTTCTTGTCTTACAGTTTCAAGCTCCACCAACAACAATTCAGCTTCTTATTTCTCACTTTCAAACTTCTCATTTATCTTTGTCAGTCTACTAACTTCTTCATTAGCAGCAACCATTGTATGTATGTGAAACATTTCTGTGCTCATCTTTTCTATTATATTGACTCATATTTAAATCAATGGCAGTGAGAGTTGGTGCCTGTGATTTTGATGAGGATGATTCTTCTTGATCCAAGGCCATTAAAGCATAGTTTCCAACTTTCTCATCTTCATCATTATCAGAATCATCACAACTTTTTCCCTCTGCAATATAAGATTTGCTTTGCTATTTCTTTAGAAGAGCTTCATACTTTGCTTCCAGTTCAAGATAAGCTTTGTCTTTCTTTGCTTTCTTGGGTTTCCGGCATTCTGTAATAAAATGGCCTAGTTCATCACAGTTGAAGCACCTTATCTTAGATCTGTCAACAGATCCAGTTTTGTAACCATTCTTGATGTCATAAGTGTACTTCCCTTTTCCTTTCCAGTTGTTGTATTTGTTAAAAGATTGTCTTTTACCCTTGAAGTATATTGGCTTCTTTACTCTAATGTTAGAGAATTTTCTAGCCAAACAGGCCATTGACTGATCTAGCTCATCCAGTTCATCAAGAGTGTATAAATCATCTTCTTCCAATTCCAGAATGACTTGTTCCTGTGAATCGTTTGTTCTTTGCTCACTTGGTGAGGCAACTGGAGTTTGAGATCTTGGCTCATCATTAGATGTTTGGCTTTCATTCATAATTAAAGCACTTGAGCCATATACAACATGTCCTTGACCAGATCTCAATGATTTTTTTGAATCATTTCTAGTTCATATGTTTTAAGAATTTCATATAAAACTTCCAGTGTTATTTTGCTAAAGTCTCTCCCTTCCCTGATTGCTGAGATTTTCTGTTCCAAATGATCAGGGAGAGTAAGAAAGAACTTTAAGTTCACTTCTTCAGCTTCATAGTACTTGTCATGGAGCAGCAAGTCATTTATCAGCTTATTGAATCTTTCAAACACATCGGTTATACTTTCTTTGATTAGATCTAACTACCTCAGTTCTCCCACAAAGTATTTCAATCTTTTCTGTAATATCCGGGATATATCGTGTAATTATTTTTGCTAATAAATAATTATTATATGTGTTCAGTATCTATTATGTGAATTATTTGTTAAGTGTTAAATGTGTTTGGATGTTTAAAAATAATATTAATTGAGTATTTTAATTTTTATATGTCCAAAATAAAATATAGATAATTATCAAATCTTCCTAATTATTTTTATGTTGATTTATGATTTTATAGGAAATATATGGATTTTATAAAATCTTTTCCCGAGTATTTAAAAACTATTTTATACAAACGGAAACCAACCGACGTCATCCGTTTTTAAGTTTTTATAACCCGAAACTCATTCGAAAACTCCTTCCTAACCTAATTGCAATATTCCGAGCATTTTCCATGTTTTGACTTTTTCGATTCGGCGTACGGTTTGTCTTGCGTGGGTCCCGACGCAATATTTTCGATACGTTATTTATTTCGGTAAATCAATAAAACTCGTATTTTCAATAAACGGGATCTTTTTTATTAAACTATCACAATTATCACCTCGTAATACGTGTTACCATGCGCTGAGACCAAGATCGCAGTACAAATTGTACTGATTTGGATAATTATCCCGAAAACCGGTACCGTTTGGATAAGGTTTTATAAATAAACGTACCATTTTATATCCGGAATGATCCAACGGGATATTAATTTTCGGTAATTATAAATAGCCTTTACCCTATTTTATTCCGTATCAAAAATCATTTGCAGTCAGTATTTATATAATTTTCCAGAGAAAATACTTATAATCATAAACCCTTCTGAGAATCAAACCAACAATCGGAGGTGTTACCGGAGTCTGTTTGAAAAGCTCGAGTACTCAAAACGAAGGTCTTGAGGTGTACTATCAGATTCCGTGAACCATATACCTGCAGAAATCAAGGTTTATTTTCTTGAAATTTGTTTATTTTCGAATTATATTTATTAAAAATATGAATTTTTGTTCGAATGATTGTTTAAATGATTTGATGATTACATGTTGTAGAGCTTCTTTTCCTGATGATTTTCATATGTCATATGTCTGATTTGGAGTTCAATAACATGTTCAAAATTGAGTTTAATTTTCGAATTTTGAAATTAGGGTTTATAACCCGTATGAATATTTTCAATTGAAATTTGGGGCTTTTTGATTTAGGGGTTATTAGCTGTTGATTTATAGTGGGTTGTGCTCCTTATAAAATTTTCAATCGATTGGTATATAGCTCGTTAACAGAGGATGTCTGAATCGAAGGGAGTTGTATTTTGAAGTTTTCGTCGGTTCGCCGAAAATCGGCGATGTTCTTGGCCATTTTCCGGCCAAGTCTGGGGTTATTGATGTGTTTTGATTGCATGAATAGATTCCTGGTTGTCTGTAGATCATATCTGGAGCTTATGTTGGGGTGAGGATGCCGGGAACGTGTTCTCCAGCCATCCCCAAAGTTTTTCCGGCGACCCCTATAATAATTGCAGTTTAGTACCTTAACTTTTGAAGACGGTGAAGTTCAGTCCCTGAACTTTCCAGAATTTGCAAAAATAGGATTCCTGTTTATAAATTATTTAAAAATCATATTCCCTATTTATTTTAATTATAAAAATTCGTTTTTAATTTCTGAAAATTCCAAAAACTATTATTTTAATTCCAAAAATTATTTTTAATTCAAAAATAAATCTGAATTAATTAGTTAATTAATTTCAGTTAATATTTAATTAATTAATTAGTCAATTAATTCGAAAATTAATTGATTATTGATTTAATTAATTATTAATTGATTTTAATTAATTATTTAATTAAATTTAATTATTTAAAAATGATTTAAAAATTCCAAAAAATAGTTTCGAGCTTTAAAATTATTATTTTAAATTGTTTTCAAGGCTCGATAATTATTATAAAATTGCTTTGAATCCAGATTTGGCCAGTCGAACCCTGTTTATTACTCCGAAAATGATCCAACGACCCGTTTTAATTCCGAAAAATATTTTAAAAATCATTTTAAATACCCGAAAGCCTGTTTATGACCCGAGACTCCATTATAAATGATATATCATGGATTGTTTAACGTGTTATATGTTATATGTGACTTGTTGGTTGGCTGTCGGTACATATATTTGATGTTTACTTGTTTATAGTATAACTTTCAATCCGGTAATCGGATTTGGGTGAAACGAAGGGTAGATAGAAGTATATGTCGAATAGAATCGTATGAGTTGAATATTGATAGATGCTTATAATATGTGAGCAGAAGAGGCAAGTCGTAGGAAAGGGAAATAGATAGTCGAGGAGTAGACGGTTGTGATTGAAAGTTAGAGAAGTATAGCAAGCTAATACTAGGCAAGTGTTCTGAACTTTCTCGAGATATATTGTAGTTGATTGGTAATCCTGTTTTATATAGCAAGTGCTTTGAAGCACTGAACCCAAAACCCTGATTCCAGTTATTGATCTTGAGCTGTAAACCTTATTCTTTTTAAACCATTGATTGTTGTACACCCAAATACGAACCACAGATATACGATACTACTCCACAAATACATACAAACTAAATACCAAAAACTGAACCGAATTATTAATATACTCAAACCATTGTACCTTATGTTGAAAGACCAATTCCTGGTAACCCTGAAACATTGATTCCTTTGTTATCCAATTCTTTCATTACCTAACATCCAAGCTTTGAAAATGCCATATTGATCCTTATGCAGATTGAAACCATTTCATTATTGAACGTCCAATGTTGTTAATGATTCTGTTTATTGCTTATTACTGTTTATTCAGTTATTATGTTAGAATTGGATTGTTTTTATAAAATTGTGGACCAGACCAGATTCATGGTCAGACCAGATTAATGGTCAAGTTAGGCCAATGTGTGCCTTGGATCCAGTAGTTAGAGCAGTGCTGTGTGCTTTGCTCGGGGTTAGTGCGTGACGGATCAGCAGCCTAACCTTGGTTTTTAAAATGAAAATATAATATCCAATTCTAAATCATAATCTATTGTTTATTTGATATCATAACCCTTTTCACTTGATGATCATTATTCTCAGTTTTGTCATTGTGACTTGCTGAGCTAATTAGCTCATTTGTGCGATGTTGTTTATGTTCTTTTCCAGTTAAGAAGGAACTAGTTGGTCCGAGGATCCCCAGTCCAGCGCGAGAGATAGGGGTTCAGGTTGATCGAGTTAAGCTAGTAGGCTTCTTTTGGGATAATTTAAGTTTGTAAAAGATTGTAATAATGTTTATTACTCAGTTCTGAGTTTGAATAGTTGGGATTAAAATGGTTTGTAATATAAGTGTATGTTTGGCTTGTGTGCATACTTTAACCTGTTACGGTTCGTGGTAGTTGATAAGTAGGGTCACTGCATATTATTATTATTATTATCTTTATTATTGCTATAAGCAGGTTATAAATAAGTTGTGTGTGTGTGTGTGCGGACCCCAAACTTCTGACCCGGGTTTGGAGGGCGTCACAGGTTTGATATCAGAGCTACAGGTTATTAGTCACTGACACAAGCCTAGGTTGTCGGGAATGGGTAGAGGGTTAGGATCAGAAGTAAGAAATAGAAAAATAGAACGTCGAGAGGTTGAGTGCTACGGTATAATAGGTATTAGCATGATTCGCGTCGTGGTTCGAGATTCTTATATTGCGATATGATTTTAGATAGCAGCGATGGCCGACTCTTTCATCCCCGTATCAGCTGATCACTCAGAGCCCTCAGTTGGAGTACCATCTTCAGATCCACGTCCTATGGTTCCACCAGTGTTGGCTATTCTACCTCCACCTATTGCAGCCCATTACCACTGTAGGCTATTCCACCCCCAGGCATGAGACCACCTATCAGAGGACCCCCACCTGCTGATTCAGGATTTACCGGTCACTCAGTTACAGGTGTACCTTTCTAGTTCATTTCTTATCCTGTTCCCTATCATCAGTTCGAGGCTTGCCTTATGGAGCAGCGATTCCTACAGGGTCAGATTCAGGAGTTATTGCATATCATGTGTACCAGAGAGGTTGGGAGTGGTGAGAGGCGACTCAGAGAGAGGCTCCAGGTGTTTCGTAGAGCAGCTGCGGTGAGGACTGCTGAGGCTACACATGAGGACATGACCCCTGATTTTCTAGTGGAGTGGGCTAAGTGGGTTCTAGAGGAGCTTGAGGAGATTGGAGGTTCAGACTTTCCATGAGTCAGAGATCCAGAGATGGAGATGTTGATCAGAGTTGTTATGGTTGTGTAGTATGTATAGTAGTGTGTAGTGTGTATCAGTAGACTTTTGGGTTGTATTTATAGACTAGCTATGCTGACTAGTGAGTAGGTTGTTGTACCCTTTTGCTTTTACTTCCGAAACGTCTTTACGCTTGTACTACCCAAAACTTTTGATCTATATATATATCAGTACCTTTTCCTTTTCAGCATTATCATTTACTTTACTGCACCTATTTTACTTTACCTTATTTATTGCACCAGTTATACCCCTGTGATACCATATACCCTGTTCCCTTAACTATTTATATTCTGTAAAGAAACATGCAATTTACTTAGTTCAACTGTTACAACTGTTTTCAAAAAGAGATATTTCTATTTTACAAAACTTTTCTTTTATGCAAAGGATTTGATTTAAAAGCTAAATAAGTTGTTTTATTCTTTACAGAAAAATGCCTCCTAGAAGAAATACCCGCACCAACACCCAGAATGAAGAAACCAACAACAACAACAATAACAACCAAGATGATACAAACCAGAATGCAAACCTAGGACCCATAGACCCAGCAATAGCCCAGATTCTCCAAATCTTGGCCCAACAAACAGTTCACCTGACACAACAACAACAAAGACAGACCAATCCCCAGGTAACTTTCAAAACTTTTCAGGCGGTGAACCCACCAGAATTCAAGGGTTCCTAAGAATCGATTGAAGCAAATGTTTGGTTAAAGGAAATAGAGAAGTCATTTGCCTTAGTAAAGGTAAAGGAAGAACAGAAGGTTGAGTTTGCAAGCTATTATTTGAAGAATGAGGCCACCTATTGGTGGGAGATGGTGAAGACATTGGAAGGTACAGATGTTATTACTTGGGAGAGGTTTAAGGAATTGTTTTTAGAAAAGTATTTTCCCCAGTTTGTCCAGGATCAGATGGAGCTGAAGTTTTTAGAATTAAAGCAAGGAAATATGTCGGTGGCAGATTATGAAAGTAAGTTCGAAGAGTTGTCAAGGTATGTGCCGTCATATGTGGATACTGACCGGAAGAAGTCTAAGAGATTCCAGCAAGGTTTGAAGCCATGGATCAGAGGGAAGGTAGCCATTTTTGAGTTGGATACCTATGCAGGAGTTGTATAGAAGGCCATTATCGCAAAGACAGAGAGCGAGATGTCACAGAAGGAGAAAGAAAGCAAGAAAAGGAAATTTGAGGGAAATGAAGGTCAGTCACAACCAAGGAAGTTTCTAAATTTTAAGAAGGGCAAGTTTTATCCAGGGAGAAATTTTAATTTCAAGAGACAAAATGCAGGCGACGGAAGCCAGGGCAACCGTTCAGTTAATGCGAATCAGCCGAATCAGTTGAGGTTAACTTTTCCACATTGTCAGGTATGTGGAAAGAAACATGGAGGAGTTTGTAATAAGTTGAATGTAGTTTGTTTCAAGTGTAACCAGAAAGGGCACTATTCGAGGGAGTGCTGAAATCAGCCAGCAAGAGAGCCAGCAAATAAGGATCAGCCTATCTGGAATCCAGCAGTGAAGGTTCCAGCCATTGGATTTACGTGCTTTAAATGTGGGAAGCCAGGACATATAGCAAGGGATTGCAAGACACCAGCCCTAGTCAGTAATGTATTGAGGATTATAGGATCCACCCCAGCAGTGAATGAGACTCCAAGGGCTAGAGATTTTGACATGTCTGTGAAGGATGCTATCCAGGATACTGATGTCATGGCAGGTACGCTTAATGTGAATTCTTTATGTGCCAAAGTGTTAATAGATTCGGGAGCAACTCGATCGTTTGTTTCACAAGATTTTGTTAGTAAGTTAAATTTTCCAGTTGAGTATCTAAATGAAATAATGACTGTGGAATTAGCAAATCAAGAACGTGTATCTATTAATCAAGTTTGTGGGAATTATGAGATTGAGATTTCTGGTAGTAAGTTTTGTGTAGATTTGATACCATTTAAGTTAGGAGAATTTGACGTTATCTTAGGAATGGATTGGTTATCTAAGCATGATGCTCAGATAGATTGTCGAAATAAGAAGGTAATAGTGAAGACGCCAGATGAGAGGATAGTAACATTCAAGGGCCATAAGCAAGTAAAGAAGTTCTTAACGATGATTCAAGCCAAAAGTTACTACGACAAGGATGCGAGCATTTCGTGGTGTATGTGATTGACAAAATCCAAGAGCCAGCAAAACTTGAAGATATCCCAATCGTCAATGAATTTCTAGACGTGTTTCCCGATGAGTTACCAGGACTTCCTCCAGACAGAAAAATTGAGTTTGCAATCGACTTAGCACCTGGAACGGAACCAGTATCCAAGGCCCCATACAGAATGGCGCCCATTGAGATGAAGGAGCTAGCGAAGCAATTACAAGAGTTGTTAGAGAAAGGAGTAATCAGACCCAGTGTATCCCCGTGGGCTGCACCGGTCTATTTATCAACAAGAAGGATGGAAGCATAAGACTGTGCATCGACTACAGGGAGCTCAACAAGCTTACAATCAAGAACAAGTATCCGTTACCCAGAATTGATGATTTGTTTGACCAATTAAAAGGAGCCAAGTACTTCTCCAAGATTGATTTAAGATCGGGATATCATCAACTAAAGATCAAGCCAGAAGATATACCAAAGACAGCTTTCAGAACAAGGTATGGACATTATGAATTTTTAGTGATGTATTTTGGATTGACCAATGCCCCGACAACATTTATGGACCTGATGAACAAAATTTTCAAGGAATACTTGGACAAGTTCGTTATTATGTTTATAGACGACATTTTGATTTATTCAAAGACGGAAGAGGATCATGCAGCACATTTGAGAACAGCTTTGGAGATTTTAAGGAAAAAGAAGTTATATGTTAAATTTTCAAAGTGTGAGTTTTGGCTACAGGAGGTTCAGTTCTTAGGACACATAGTCAATAATGAAGGGATCAAAGTGGACCCAGCAATGATTAAGACAAGTACCAATTGGGAAAGACCGAGAACACCCACCGAGGTAAGAAGTTTCTTGGGATTAACGGGATATTATCGCCGATTCGTTCAAAATTTTTCAAGGATTGCAACACCATTGACAAAGCTTATGCGGAAGGATGAAAAGTTTATATAGAACGATAAATGCGAAGAAAGTTTTCAGGAATTGAAGCGAAGATTAATCACGACACCTATTTTGTCACTTCCAGACGATCAAGGGAATTTCGTAATCTATAGTGATGCTTCTCATAAAGGACTCGGATGTGTTCTGATGCAACACGATAAGGTGATTGCGTATGCGTCAAGGCAATTGAAACCACACAAACAGAAATATCCTACTCATGATTTGGACCTAGCATCCATAGTTTTTGCTTTGAAAATTTGGAGACATTATTTATATGGAGAAAAATGCGAGATTTACACGGATCACAAAAGTCTGAAATACATATTCACACAGAAGGAGTTTAATATGAGGCAAATGAGATGGTTAGAATTAATCAAGGATTACGACTGCACGATTAATTATCATCCCGGTAAAGCAAACATTGTAGCAGATGCGTTGAGTCGGAAGGAAAAGTTAAATGTGTTATCAGTTGCCGAAGAAATATATAAGGAATTCCAGAAATTGGAATTGGAGATTAGAGTTTGCAAGCCTGATGAAGCAAAAGTGTATAGTATGACTTTCCATCCGGAGTTGTTAGAGAAGATAAAGAAGTTTCAGGAAAATGTAATGGATCAGAACATAAATCGTTTGGTAGGTGAAGAATTGTGCACGTAAAAGGACGATCAAGGTATTCTTAGGTTTTCTTCTAGAATTTGGATTCCACCGGTGACGGAACTAAAGAATGAAATTTTACAGGAAGCTCATAATTCAAGGTATTCAATCCATCCAGGGAGTACCAAGATGTACAAAGATTTAAAGGAAAATTATTGGTGGCCAGATATGAAGAGGGAAATTGCGGAATAGGTTAGCAGATGTTATACATGTTAGAGAGATAAAGCAGAGCATCAGAGACCAAGTGGATTGCTACAGCCATTGGAAATTCCAGAGTGGAAGTGGGAACATATTGCCATGGATTTCATAGTTGGATTACCAAGGACAAGGGCTAATCATGATGCCATTTGGGTTATAGTGGACAGACTTACCAAGTCAGATCATTTTCTGCCTATAAATGAAAGATTTTCGCTCGATAAGTTAGTCCATATGTACCCGAAGGAAATTGTAGTTCATCATGAAGTTCCTGTGTCTATCTTATCTGATCGAGATCCAAGATTTAATTCAAGATTTTGGAAAAGTTTTCAAGAATGTTTGGGAACAAGACGGAATATGAGTACGACTTACCACCCACAGATGGACGGCCAGAGTGAAAGAACGTTCCAGACAATTGAAGATATGTTACATGTTTGTGCTATTAATTTCAAAGGGAGTTGGGACGAGCATTTACCTCTGGTAGAATTTGCTTACAACAATAGTTATCACGCCAGTATTGGGATGCCAACCTATGAAGCCCTTTATGGACGCAAATGCAGATCTCCAGTGTATTGGGACGAAGTAGGAGAACGCAAAATACTTGGACCTGAATTAGTGTAGCAGACAAAAGAAGTTGTTGAAATTATCCAGAAGAGATTGATAGCAGCACAAGACAGTCAAAGGAAATATGCAAATTAGTCAAGGAAAGACATGGAATTCGAAGAAGAGAATTTGGTATTACTGAAAGTATCACCGTGGAAGGGACTAACGAGATTTGGAAAGAAAGGAAAGCTGAGCCCAAGATATGTCGGACCATTTGAGATTCTAAAGCGCGTTGGAAAAGTAGCTTACGAATTGGCGTTACCTCCGCACATGGAGCACATTCACAATGTTTTTCACGTATCGATGCTTAAGAACTATAATCTAGACTCCAGGCATGTAATAGAATATGAGCCAATAAAGCTTCAGGCAGATTTGTCATATGTAGAGAGTCCGATAGAGATTCTAGAAGAAAGAGAGAAAGTATTGAGAAATAAAGTGGTAAAGTTAGTAAGAGTATTGTGGAGAAACCCAAAGGTTGAAGAATCAACCTGGGAGTTAGAAAGTGATATGAAAGAAAAGTACCCTCATTTATTTTCTTAGGAGATTCTGAGGACATAATCCTTTTAAGGGGGGAAGGATGTAATATCCGGGATATATCGTGTAATTATTTTTGCTAATAAATAATTATTATATGTGTTCAATATCTATTCTTTGAATTATTTGTTAAGTGTTAAATGTGATTGGATGTTTAAAAATAATATTAATTGAGTATTTTAATTTTTATATGTCTAATATAAAATATAGATAATTGTCATATCTTCCTAATTATTTTTATGTTGATTTATGATTTTATAGGAAATATATGGATTTTATAAAAAAAAATCTCGAGCATTTAAAAACTATTTTATACAAACGGGAACCAACCGACGTCATCCGTTTTTACGTTTTTATAACCCGAAACTCTTTCGAAAACTCCTTCCTAACCTAATTGCAATATTCTGAGCATTTTCCATGTTTTGACTTTTTCAATCCGGCGTACGGTTTGTCCTGTGCGGGTCCCGGCGCAATATTTTCGATACGTTATTTTTTGGTAAATCAATAAAACTCGTATTTTCGATAAACGAGATCTTTTTATTAAACTATCACAATTATAACCTCGTAATACGTGTAACCAGGCGCTGAGACCAAGACCGCAGTACAAAATGTACTGATTTGGATAATTATCCCGAAAACCGGTACCGTTTGAATCAGTTTTTATAAATAAACGTACCATTTTATATCCGGAATGATCCAACGGGATACTAATTTTCCGTAATTATAAATAGCATTTACCGTATTTTATTCCGTATCAAAAATCATTTGCAGTTAGTAATTATATAATTTTCCAGAGAAAATACTTATATTCATAAACCCTTCTGAGAATCAAACCAACAATCGGAGGTGTTACCGGAGTCTGTTTGAAAAGCTCGAGTACTCAAAACGAAGGTCTTGAGGTGTACTATCAGATTCTGTGATCCATATACCTGCAGAAATCAAGGTTTATTTTCTGGAAATTTGTTTATTTTTGAATTATTTTTATTAAAAATATGAATTTTTGTTCGGATGATATTTTGAATGATTTGATGATTGCATGTTGTAGAGCTTGTTTTCCTGATGATTTTCATATGTCATATGTCTGATTTGGAGTTCAATAACATGTTCAAAATTGAGTTTAATTTTTGAATTTTGAAATTAGGGTTTATAACCCGTATGAATGTTTTCAATTGAAATTTGGGGCTTTTTGATTTAGGGGTTATTAGCTGTTGATTTATAGTGGGTTGTGTTCCTTATGAAATTTGCAATCGATTGGTATATAGCTCGTTAACAGAGAATGTCTGAATCGAAGGGAGTTGTATTTTGAAGTTTTCGTCGGTTCGCCGGAAATCGGCGATGTTCTTGGCCATTTTCCAGCCAAATCTGGGGTTATTGATGTGTTTTGATTGCATGAATAGATTCCTGGTTGTCTGTAGATCATATCTGGAGCTTGTGGTGGGGTGAGGATGCCGGGAACGTGTTCTCCGGCCATCCCCGAAGTTTTTCTGGCGACCCCTGTAGAAATTGCAGTTTAGTACCTTAACTTTTGAAGATGGTGAAGTTCAGTCCCTGAACTTTCCAGAATTTGCAAAAATATAAATTATTTAAAAATCATATTTCTTATTTATTTTAATTATAAAAATTCGTTTTTAATTTCTGAAAATTCCAAAAACTATTATTTTAATTCCAAAAATTATTTTTTAATTCAAAAATAAATCTGAATTAATTAGTTAATTAATTTCAGTTAATATTTAATTGATTAATTAGTCAATTAATTCGAAAATTAATTGATTAATTGATTTAATTAATTATTAATTGATTTTAATTAATTATTTAATTAGATTTAATATTTAAAAATGATTTAAAAATGATTTAAAAATTCCAAAAAATAGTTTCGAGCTTTAAAATATTATTTTAAATTGTTTTCAAGGCTCGATAATTATTATAAAATTGCTTTGAAGCCAGATTTGGCCAGTCGAACCCTGTATATTACTCCGAAATTGATCCAACGACCCGTTTTAATTCCGAAAAATGTTTTAAAAATTATTTTAAATACCCGAAAGCCTGTTTATGACCCGAGACTTCATTATAAATGATATATCATGGATTGTTTAACGTGTTATGTGTTATATGTGACTTGTTGGTTGACTGTCGGTACATATATTCGATGTTTACTTGTTTATAGTATAACTTTCAATCCGTTAATCGGATTTGGGTGAAACGAAGGGTAGATAGAAGTATATATCAAATAGAATCCTATGAGTTGAATATTGATAGATGCTTATAATATGTGAGCAGAAGAGGCAAGGTGTAGGAAAGGGAAACAGATAGTCGAAGAGTAGACGATTGTGATTGAAAGTTAGAGAAGTATAGCAAGCTAATACCAGGCAAGTGTTCTGAACTTTCTCGAGATATATTGTTGTTGATTGATAATCCTGTTTTATATAGCAAGTGCTTTGAAGCACTGAACCCAAAACTCTGATTCCAGTTATTGATCTTGAGCCGTAAACCTTATTCTTTCTAAACCATTGATTGTTGTACACCCAAATATGAACCACAGATATACGATACTACTCCACAAATACATACAAACTAAATACCAAACACTGAACCGAATTACTTATATACTCAAACCATTGTACCTTATGATTTGAAAGACCAATTCCTGGTAACCCTGCAATATTGATTCCTTTGTTATCCAATTCTTTCATTACCTAACATCCAAGCTTTGAAAATGCCATATTGATCCTTATGCAGATTGAAACCATTTCATTATTGAACGTCCAATGTTGTTAATGATTCTGTTTATTACTTATTACTGTTTATTCAGTTATTATGTTAGAATTGGATTATTTTTATAAAATTGTGGACCAGATTCGTGGTCAGACCAGATTAATGGTCAAGTTATGCCAATGTGTGCCTTGGATCCAGTAGTTAGAGCAGTGCTGTGTGCTTTGCTCGGGGTTAGTGCGTGACTGATCAGCAGCCTAACCTTGGTTTTTAAAATGAAAATATAATATCCAATTCTAAATCATAATCCATTGTTCATTTGATATCATAACCCTTTTCACTTGATGATCATTATTCTCAATTTTGTCATTGTGACTTGCTGAGCTAGTTAGCTCATTTGTGTGATGTTGTTTATTTTCTTTTCCAGTTAAGAAGGAACCAGTTGGTACCTAGGATCCCCAGTCTAGCGCGAGAGCTAGGGGTTCAGGTTGATCGAGTTAAGCTAGTAGGCTTCTTTTGGGATAATTTAAGTTTATAAAAGATTGTAATAATGTTTATTACTCAGTTATGAGTTTGAATAGTTGGGATTTGAATGGTTTGTAATATAAGTGTATGTTTGGCTTGTGTGTATACTTTAACCTGTTGCGGTCCGTGGTAGTTGGTAAGTAGGGTCACTGCATATTATTATTATTATCTTTATTATTGCTATAAGGAGGTTATAAATAAGGTGTGCGTGTGTGTGTGGACCCCAAACTTCTGACCCGGGTTTGGAGGGCACCATATTTTCCCATATTTGCTTGGCTGTGTCACAGTTGAGAATGTTGTTGTACATCACATTGTCAAGTGACTCTATCAATATCAATTGCAAGCCACTATTCAGGGAAATTTCTCCTTTTCAGGCTCAGTATACTCAGAAGAGTCTTTTGGAGCATATTGAGCTGGAATGACCATATCACCATCTGTTGATTCTTCAACTCTAACCATAGGAGTGAAGGGCCCATTTTTGAGAATCTGAATATAGAGTGGACTGGCCATCCTGATAAACAGAAACATTTTCTTTTTCCAGAGAGTGTAGTTAACTTGTCAAAGGTAGGAATTTTGATGCTACTGATTTTCTGGTATTCATTCTTCCAAGATCTTGAATTTGTTTACTTTCAGATTTTGCTCTAATACCACTTGTTAGGAAATGAATAACACACAGAGGGGGGTGAATGTATTTTTACTATTTTTAAGCTTTTCTTGAGATTTTTATGGTTTAACAAAGTAAATTAAATCTGGTAGTGAAATGTGTTACTGCAGAAATTAAACATGCAATAATAAAGAACACATATCTTTTTGAAACTCACTTAATTTTATATTAAAATTAAGAATGTTTTGCTACAAAATTTCTAGGCTTTTTGTTGATAAAAAGCTTAGCTTCTTCTTGAGAGTGTTACAAGATTTTCTATCTAAATTGTTACTACTAACTAAAGGATCAGTGTTAACTTTATAATTTAGTTAACTGCTGGTTTACACAGTGTACAATAAGACATGCTATTAACTTTAGTAAACTGTCACTTGTCATTTCCATTTTAGGAAAAGTGTATCTTCCATTTCTGGCTTAGCATATCTTAGTATCCTGTGTTTACTTTGATCTTCCTTTGTCAGTTAATCTTCACTATTGATCTTGTACATCCTTCAAGCTGCTTTTTGTAGACTTGTCAATCTAGCTGTTTGGATTGTTTGTTGATTGTATATCTTAGATATTGAACTGGTCTATAATTTTGTACTTTGAGATTTTACGTCGAGATCTCCATTTGGTCTATAGAGAACTTGAAATCTCGATAAGTATATTGTCTTATCTATATCTCTAATACTTCATAGTAAATTTGACTTTTAGAGGTCTCTGAGTTCTCTATAAGAGAATTTGGCTTGTCGAGATCTCTAGTCTTCATATCTTCACTTTGACTTATCGATATCTCTGAGTACTCCAGTGGCTTATTGACTTATCGATAACTCAGAGTTCTCTAGTCAAATTTAACTTGTCGTTAACTCAGAGTTCTCTAGTGAATTTTGGTTTATCGATATCTCTGAGTTCTCTAGTGGAATTTGACTTATCGATAACTCAGAGTTCTCTAATGAATGTTAACTTGTCGATAACTCTGAGTTCTCTAGTGAAGAAATGACTTGTCGATATCTCCAATCTTCATGTCTTCAATTTGGCTTGTCGATATATCTGTGAGTTCTCTATAAATTTTTCTGACTTCTCGATAAGTCATTTGGAGTTCTCGAGTGACTTCTCTATAACATTAAATCTGTGACTTGTAGAGATCTTTGACTTAGAATATTTTTGTCCAAACAGATTTATTCAACTCCAAGATTCTTCAAAATTCTTATGAGGCATGATCTTCTTGATATTCTTCCAGATAGAATCCTTAGGCTTGATACTGTTTAAAGAAAAAGACTCAAGTCTGCTCTTTTACATTTTTACAGACTTTACATGTTACAAGTACAAATGCAAACTAAGGTTACAATACAACCTACTTAGGGCTGTCAATTTGACTTAGTCTTGTTAGAGTACATGCATGTCTTGCACAACCAAGGTAAGTACTTAAGTGGGGAGTTCCTAAATCATATTAAAGAAAAAGGTATACTGTCATAATGGACACCTCCTACAACTCCACAATTGAACGGATTTGTGAAAGGAGGAACCGAACTTTGTTGGACATGGTTCGGTCTATGATGAGCTATACATATCATTCAGTATCCTTTGGGGTTATGCCTTAGAAGCTTCAGGATATTTACTGAACAAGGTACCTTCTAAATCTGTTCCGAAAAGGATATGGAAAAGAAGGAATCCAAGTCTTAGACACACTAAGATTTGGGGATGTCCAGTTTATGTCAAGAAAGTTGAACATGAAAAGATAGAATCAAGATCCATAAAGTGTATGTTTGTGGGATATCTAAAAGAGACTTTAGGATATTACCTTTACACTGAACAAAGGGTATTTGTTTCCAAATACGCGACCTTTTTAGAGAAATAGTTTATCCTTGAAGGGAATAGTGGGAGCAAGGTTAAACTTAATGAAGTTCAAGAATCACAACCTACAACGGTTCAAGAGGAAGTACCTATTCAGAAAGTATAACCTTCTGTAGAACAGCCTGTGCGTAGGTCAAATAGGGTGTCTCGTCAACCTGAGAGGTATTATGGCCTTGTCATTGAGAATGGAAATGACTTGTCACTTATTGATGGAGAAGACCCTATGACCTATGAAGAGGCTATGAGTTGTGAAGAGTCAGAGAAATGGCATAGTGCCATGAAATCCAAAATGGACTTAGTGTATGCCAACCAAATATGGACTCTGGTTGAGGCGCTTGAAGGTGTTAAGCATATTGGGTGTAAGTGGGTATATAAGAGAAAGATTGGAGCAGATGGTCAGGTGGAGACCTATAAGGCCACGCTTGTGGAAAAGGATTTAAACAAAGACAAGGAATTGAATTTGATAAAACCTATTTGCCGATAGCCTTGCTTAAATCCATTCGGATTTTGCTTGCAATTGCGGCTTACTATGACTATGAGATTTGGCAAATGGACGTGAAAACGGTCTTCCTCAATATGAAACTTAAAAAGTATGTTCTATGACACAACCAGAAGGATTTGTTTCTAAAGGAAATGAACATATAGTTTGTAAGCTGAATCGATCCATATACGGATTGAGGCAAGCTTCTCACACATGGAACGCCTGTTTTGATGAGACAATCAAATGTTTTGATTTCATAAAAAATATGCATGAACCATGCATCTACAAGAAGGTTAGTGAGAGCGTGGGGACATTCGTAATACTATATGTGGATGAAATACTTCTCATTGGGAATGATATACCGATGTTGCAATCAGTTAAAGTGTGGCTATCTAAGAACTTCACGATGAAGGACTTGGGAGAAACATCTTACATTCTTGGAATAAAGATCTATAGAGATAGATCAAAGAGAATGTTAGGCTTGACCCTCAGTACATACATCGAAAAAGTGTTTAAGAGGTATAGCATGGAAAACTCTAAGAGAGGACTCATTCCCATGAGTCATGGAGTTTCTCTTTCCAAGAAATGTCTCCAAAGACATCTGAGGAGAGAGAGTGTATGCGTAGGATTCCTTATGCTTCTTCAATAAGATCTATCATGCACGTGATATTATGTACTCGGCCTGATGTTACTCACTCACTTAGCGTGACAAGCAGATTTCAATCTGATCTAGGTGAAGAACACTGAAATGCAGTGAAAAACATCCTGAAGTACTTGAGAAGGACTGTAGAAATTTTTCTTGTTTATGGTGGTTCTGAGTAGAACATAAAGGGGTATACAGACTCTAGTTTTCAGTCAGAAATCAATGATAGTAAATCCATGTCAGGGTATGTGTTTACCCTGAATGGCGGGGCAGTTAGTTGGAAGAGTTTCAAACAGTCAATGACGGATGACTCCATAGCGGAAGCAGAGTATATAGCTACAATTGAAGCTGCAAAAGAAGTTGTTTGGATGAAGACTTTTGTTTCTGAGTTGGGATTTGTTCCTATAATAGATGAGCCAAAAGTGTTGTACTGGGATTTGTTCCTATAATAGATGAGCCAAAAGTGTTGTACTGTGACAATAATGCGGCAATAACACAAGCTAATGAACCAAGATCTCATAAAAATTCCAAGCATGTCCTGCGGCGCTTTTATCTAATTAGGGGGGTTGTTGAAAGAGGAGATGTCAACATCAAGAGAGTCGACACACATAACAATATCGCAGACCCATTAAGAAAGCCACTTTCTCAAAGTCACTTTGATCGTCATAAAGTTAGGATGGGTATTAGATACCAGAGATGCGTCATAAGTCCAATCATGTATGATGATTTAGGAATAACTTTTATGTAATCTGTTTTGATTTCAATTATATTAATAAAAGACTCATTTTGTTTTTATTACGACCTTTATTTATTTAAGTGTTTAAATAAGGTATACCATAGTTTAGAGTAAAGCTTTTATGGATTATGATGAGATTATAATAATGAGACCTAAAATATGATAACTCTGAACTTAAATAGTTCCTGGTCGTAGGATTACTAATTGGTAATTAGTAATTTGCAAAGATCGGTACATACTATGCTTGCTTCATTATGAAGGATGTATGTTGTTAGGTCACACACACACACTGTAGAGGGGGTGAATACAGTGTATAGTACACTCAAATCGAACTTTAAGAACTTAAGTAACAGAAAACAAACTTTATTGAAACAATAAACTCTGTTACAGTATGGAACTGTTACCTCTCAGTGATGAACAAATATCACGAGAGCTGCTAGGGTTACAATGAATAATCTTTTCTAATAATGATAACACTTATAGTGTAAACCCTATGTCTGTGTTTATATACTACACAGTTACAAGATATTCGCTAATTGATATGGAATATAATTCTGCTTCCTAAAATATATCAATCAGATATATTTTCTTCCAAGTATTCCATTCTTCACGGAATTCATTCTTCATGCATATCTCTTCTTATGTTTATCTCAATCTTCTTTCCTTTAATCAGCTACTGTCCTTATCTGATTGTCCTTCAACACTTAAGTTCTGATATCTATCTTCTGATGATTATCTCCTGATAATATAAGTACTGATATCCTTAAGTCCTGACTTCCAGTATAAGTACTGATCAACAGTTAAGTACTGATTTATCCTGTTCACGTAAGATCTGAAAGCTAAACATAAAACATATTAGCCATGACATTATCAAATATATCTAACAATATCCCCCAACTTGTAAATTAACAAAATATACAAGTTTAACAAATATTTGATGATGTCAAAAACATTAAGTACAAATGCATGAGAAATAGACTAGATAACTACAACTTACAGTCCTTAAAGTTTTTACCAATTTCAACTTCTGATAACAACTTCAATCTGTATAAATATCAGAATTTAAGCAGTTGTAGATCTTCGACTTGGCTTCTTCATTTTCTGATCTCTCTGATGTCAGGAGTTGTTCTGAGATAGTTCTTCAACAAACATTTCTCAACATATCTTAGTTCATCAATCATTCTCCTTTTAACACCTTTAAGCTCTGCAGTATCTTCACCAGTTTGAAAGATTGCAGCTCTGAGATCATTAATCTTTGCTTTTCTTAACTCCTGATCTAGTCTTATGACATAAGCTTTTTCTGACTCAAGATTGAATTCAAGTCCCTTAATACCAAGATACGTTCTGATCTGTGCAGTATTAGGCTTCATATCAACAATATCACCATTGTGATCTCTGTACTTTGGAACATATCTGCTGTCAGACTTAACAGAATAAAGCCTTTTCTGTCTCTGAATCTGTTCTTTTAAGTAGTTTGCAGCAGTCTCTGTTATTCTGTCATCCACTTGAAGTAAGAAAAGTACATGCTCCAATTCTTCAAAATACTTCAAAGGAATGGTATTTTGTCTTATATGATAAACCCTACCATCTGTCATGAAATACAACATGATGTATTCTTTCAAGTAGGTATGGTAAACCATCTGTACAGATTCCAGTTGATTCAATCTCTCAGGAGTTGCTCCAATACCTGGTTCACTCAAGGAAGTCGGATCATTGGTAGTGTTGTGTACTCTTCTTTCATCAGCACTTCCCAATCCAGTTTTATCTCTACCTTCCTTTCCAGTAACTACTCTTGCTTCAAAACCACTTGCAGTAGTCTTCAAAGATTGAGTCTGTTTTGCTTTAGTGAATCCTGGTAGGAGTGTCTTTGATCTATTTTCTGATATCAAGTTAACTTGAGCACTGTCAGAGCTTACTTGCTTCTTCTGAATATCAGAACTTACAATTTCTTGACTCTGAACAACTTAAGCCATGTCAGAGGTTGTTTTAAGAACTTTTCTTGTAGTCAGAGCAAGATCATCTTTTCCATTAGTAATTTCTTCTTCCTCAGGAGGTATATAAGGCTTGATAGGTTCACCAACCTTTTCTTTACCCTTGGATCTTGGATCTATCTGTGGTTGTGATCTAGCCAAAGTTGCTTCAGTATGTGTCCTTTCTTTGATCACAATGCCTTTAGGTTTTGGAAGTAACTTTTTACCAGAAGCTTCAGATTTAGATGTGACTTTCTCTGATTTAAGTCTGGCTTCTTCTTCCTTTAAACTTTCCAAGTCCATTCCTGGATTTTCTTGAAGAAATAACTGTCTTGACATTTCCTCATCAAGATCTAGAAGTTCATCAGAACTTATCCTTTTACCAGCAGCAGAACTTATTCTTTTCCCAGTATCAGAACTTGTTCTGTGACTAGCTTGTCTTGATGTAAACCTTCTACCTTGACTATGACCACTACCCATTCCAGAGGTTACTTGGTCATCTTTTCCATCATCCTTTCCTTGCAGTGTCTTGTTGGTTGTGCATTTGGACTTAATTACCTTCTCCCCCTTTTTGGCATCAGCAGGTAATAAAAGAGAGATAAGTAGTTCCGCTGAGGTCTGGATTTCAGTAAGTTGCGATTGCTGAGAAGCTTGATTTGTCAGAATTTGATCAATCTGAGCTTGTTGTTTCTCTTGAGTTTTCTCAATATAAGCAACCCTATCAATGGTAGGTTGGAAGAACTTTTTCTTATCAATTTTCCAAACTTGTTCCTGTTTGATAAAGTTCTCCTGAATCTTGTGTAGCTCTGCATGAGTATTGGAATGAAGACCTTGTAGATGTTTAGTACTCAATGCAGTGACTCTAAGTTGGGTTTTAAAATCATCAGAATTTAACATTTCATCAGCTTTAGTCAGGTGCTCAGCAAGATGTAAAGCATTTGGAACACATGAAACTGAGTTCCATTCCTTAGTCCACTCCTGACCTGCAGGAGTTTCACTCCAAGGCACTGGTGCATCCCTGATAACAAACTCCTTTACCAGTTCAGACTTAGGAAGAGTCGGTGGAGGAGTATGTCCTGAAGGACCTGCTTCATCAGCATCTACAGTTGTAGCAGCTTCACCAGTATCTCTAACATTTGCAGCATCAGAACTTAAAGAATCAGTATCTTCTGATAAGACAACAGTGTGAGTAGCAATGGAGGCTTCAGCATCCTCTAATTGCTGATCTGATACTAAGTTCTGATCAACAGCCATATCCTGATGCTCACCTAAAATCTGATCATCAACATCTTGATGCAGAGAAGGTGTTGTTGATAACTCTGGAGTTTGAACAGCATCAGTAACAGGTGTTGTGGAAGGTTTATTTACTGTTGGAGCTTCTAAGAAAAGAATTGCAGGCACAACCAAGTTCTGAATATCAATTTCAGCACTTGTGCCTGGATCAACAAGAGACACAAATGGGGAGTAGGCCTTGTCAGATACAGCTTCCTGAGATGGAGTGGATGGAGAAGAAGTGACTGGAGCAAATTCCTTGCCTTGTGAGATCAGAGATTCCTGATCCCCTTCATTAGCTGCTTCCTCCTCATCATCTGAAACTGGCCTTTGTGCCCTTTGTTTCTTGTACTTCCTTGTTGATTTGGATTCCTTGGGAGTTTCAGGAACTATCATACGTCTAAGCCTCTTGAGAAGCCTAGAACCCCCAATTTCAGAATCCTTCTGAGAAGTTGCTTTCTCAGCTTCAATCACCATAGGTTCTGAAGAAGGAATCTGTTCCTCAGAATCTGATTCATCTCTCAAAGTAAATCTCCTCCTCTTTTGAGGTGTTTGAGGAACAGTTTTTGTTCTCTTTGGCTTAGAGGATGGAGACTTCACAGTAGGTGCTGAAGAAGAAGGTTGAGAAATCTGTAAAGTAGAGAGATAGGATTTGAGATAAGTTCTGAGGGTAGGTTGAGTAGAATGAGAGGTAGGTACTGAGGTTGATGGATTTTGGGTGGTTGGAGGTGGTTGGACATCAGAGTAAACAGATCTATAGGTATCAGGATCAGCATTTACCAGGATCTGTTTTACAGACTTAGGAATCTGTAATGGTCTAACCATTTTCTTCTTAGTATCAGCATTTACCAGATCATTAAAGTACCTTTTTGCAACCTTAAAAGGTGGGGTTTGAGTGCTGACTAAATGAGGTTCATCAGTACAGTAAGTGTAAATAAGTTGACAGAATCTAGCAAAATAAACAACATCTCGATCCTCTGTCATCCTATCCCCAATAAAACCAATTATTCCAGTTGCAAAATCAAAATGAGTTTGATGGATAATAGCATACCCTATGTGCTGACTCAGAATTGGGATAGCATCAAAATTTGAACATTTGTTCCCAAAGGCTTTAGTGATGCAATCAAAGAAGAAACTCCATTCTCTTCTGATATTAGCCCGTTTCAACTGTCCAAGTTTCGTCAGACTCTTTTCATATCCCAATTCAGCCATTAAATCCCGAAGGGCTGAGTCCTCTGGAACTGAGAAAGTACAATCCTCTGGAAGATGTAAAGCCCTGCGTACTGTACCAGGAGTGACTACAGAAGATGAATCACCCACTTGGAAGATAATACTGGGAGTTCCACGGTTACCACCATCATCAAAAATGCCAGTCCTCCAGAAACTCAGAACTTGTTGACTTGAAAATAATTCAGGCTGAGTTAAGGCGTACCCAACCTCACTATGTGCAAGAAGATCTTGCACAAAGTGCAATTCAGATGGAGCTTCAGCATGATCAAGAATTGCAGCATAGTTGTTTGGAACAAACTTAGCTCCATCAATGATTAAATCCTTTGGTGCCATGTGAAAAAATTGAGAATTAAGTATGCCTGTTAGGTGTTTGAGATAATGTCTGTATGAAAACAACGGAAATAGTAAAGTGAAGGAGAGTAAAAGTAAGAAGAGAGATAAAAGATGAAGAAATTAAAAAGATTAAAGAAATCTTCTCTCTGTTGTACTTATACAAAAAAAAATATTACCGTTGGACACCTGTCAGACATGCAGTAATAACGGATAGTTACTGGGCTCGAGAAAACAGGAATGATTACTTACCCAGTTGCCTTGTTTCAAGTAAAAACCGTTCCAGTAATCAAGAGAAACAGTTTTAATACAAAATTTAAACCGTTAGCACTGATTGAATTATTTTTCACTGCAACATTAATATTCTAAAAATAAATCATGTTAAAAATGACCGAGATAATTTCGATGAACAAGTGCTGACAGAGAATCAAAACTTAAATAAAAACAAAATTTAAATGGTCATCAGAATATCAATCAGGATTTATCAACAGAAGATAAAATAACTCAGAGACAAAATCTTGAAGTAAAAACAATTTTCATTAATATATCAAGTCAATACATTTATGAAATGGAAATTACATCAATACAAGATTTTCCCTAAGCTTCTAATCCTAACGTCAACAACTTTAGTCCTAGCTAAGAAGCCTGACAAAGCTGATGATGAAGAAGAACAGGAAGAAGACGAGATTAAGTCATCTTCCTCTTCCTATCTTCGACGAACAAGATGGCGAGTCGTATGATTCGCTCTTGCTGACGGATAGCTTCCCGCCTTTCCTCCTCCAATCGCTCCAGATGGCGATGGTAATCCATATAGAAGAATAGGAGGTGAGTTAGCACCTCCTGTGGGACAGAATCCCAGATCTCCTCAGGAATGGCTGTTACATGCCACTCCTGTTGCCAGTCGGCACAACTTAGCTCCATTGTGAAGGTTTGGTTGTTCAAAAACATGTTGTATCGAACCATTGTGTTTTTTATAGAAGAAGGAGGATAAGTGTGTGAGAAGAATGTGATGGAAAGACTGATGTGAAGTGGTTGCTTATATAGGCAAGAGAATGCCAAGAGACGTAAAGATATTTAATGCTGACAGGTAGAATTAATTCTACCTCGTCTCCCTAGACTTTGAAAAAGAATAACAGTCATTGGAAAGAGGAAGCATGGTCTAGACCGCACAAGACACAAGAAACAGTGGACTGTTCAAGTACAAATACCATTAATCCTAATCATAGTGACTATTAATCTTCCACTTCAACATATTCGAGTTCGAACTGAGACTGTTATCAAATTTTATTCACAGATAAGCCAAGTAAAGGATTAGACTGAGAAATCAGAACTTAGACCTATACCAGAACTTAACAGTCATCAGAACATAATTTATTAACTCAAAAAAGGAATGCCCATCTTAGTAAATACTCATACAAGTTCTGAGTTATGGACGTCAGAACTTAATCATCAGAACGTGTAACTTAGAACTTGTCCTCAGAATTTGTGCAATAATGACACAATGACTGTTTATCTAAAATAACATAGACCACCATAGAAATTTTCATCATTCAGATGGAGTGATTAGTGTGTGCATTAAGCTAAAAACAGACAAAGAGTAAAGTCTGATTCACTTCAGTACATCTTAGAAATAAGGCATAACTAAAATTTTGCTAAAGATCTGTCATTGTCCTGAAACCTACTGAAGAATTAGTTTATGCTTGAGTCCACCTCAACTGTTGTGTGCTAATTTTATGCATCTTTTGAAATTCTATTTTACAGTGGCTTCTCAGTGTAAGTGAGTCACGACTGTTTATCAGAATTTATGCTATTTTCAGAGTATTTCTCCAGTAATCATAGAGTGTGAAAAGTCACCAAGAAAATATTTTGCTTTTCTGATGCATATTTACTTAATACCAGTAATGCACTTGGGTCGTCCCTTCCACATTTTTACTCTAGATCTCAAAGGAGTACCTGATTTTAATCTTTGATCTTTTTGCTTTTTCTTTTGATAAGAGAGGTCTATCAGCACTTAGTACATTCAGCAGTTTTACTAGTATCAGAACTTAACAGATGAGTAGCATTATTCTAATTTGTGACTTAGTAATAAGATATACAAAGTGAAATTAACTAAGCTCAGTTATTAGAATTTGCTAGTGTCATAAGATTTCCACTGAAATAATTACTTCTTCCATGGCATCATTTGTTTATTGAAGACTACTAGGTCAGTATCTAGCACAGTTATCCTCATAGGATTGAATAGGTACTAGAACAGACATATCACTTATCAGAGTTTAGAAACATATATCAGACAATAGTCAGTACTTAAAGACATTTATTAATTAAGCACATAATACACAATGAGATTAATTCTGTAAATACTGAGCATAAAGTCTGATAACACAGAACAAGTCTAAGCAGATTTACAGAAAGAACCTGAAACCATTCCAAGTTCATTTACCAATCTTGTAAAAGTAGCTTCACATAATGGTTTTGTGAAGATATCTGCCAACTGTTGATCTGTGGGAACAAAATGCAATTCCACTGTACCTTCATCCACTTGTTCCCTGATGAAGTGGTACCTGATGCTGATGTGCTTTGTCATTGAGTGTTGAACTGGATTACCTGTCATTGCAATAGCACTTTGATTATCACAGTAAATAGGGATTTTGAAATATGTTAACCCATAATCCAGTAACTGATTCTTCATCCAAAGAATCTATGCACAACAGCTTTCTGCAGCAATATACTCTGCTTCTGCAGTTGATGTGGAAATTGACTTTTGTTTCTTGCTGTACCAAGAAACCAATCTGCCTCCAAGAAATTGGCAGCTTCCACTTGTGCTTTTCCTGTCAATTTTGCAACCTGCAAAATCTGCATCTGAGTAACCTATTAGTTTAAAATCTGATTCTCTAGGATACCATAATCCCAGAGCAGCTGTCCCTTTAAGATACTTAAAGATTCTTTTTACAGCTGTTAAGTGAGGTTCTCTTGGATCTGCTTGAAATCTTGCACAAAGACAGGTAGCATACATGATATCAGGTCTACTAGCAGTTAGATAGAGTAGAGAGCCAATCATACCTCTGTAGTCAGTAATATCTACTGATATACCGGTATCCTTATCCAGTTTTGTTGCAGTGGCCATTGAAGTGGATGCACTTGAAAAATCTTGCATTCCAAATTTCTTTAGCAAGTTTCTGGTGTACTTGGTTTGACAAATAAAAGTGCCTTCCTCATTCTGCTTGACTTGAAGGCCCAGAAAATAGCTAAGTTCCCCCATCATACTCATCTGATATCTTGACTATATTAGTTTGGCAAACTTCTTGCAAAGTTTGTCATTTGTAGATCCAAAAATGATATCATCAACATAAATCTGGACCAGAAGTAAGTCCTTTCCATGGTTGAGGTAGAACAGTGTTTTGTCTATTGTCCCTCTGTTGAATCCACTTTTCAGAAGAAACTGAGCTAAAGTCTCATACCATGCTCTAGGAGCTTGCTTAAGTCCATAAAGTGCTTTGTCAAGTCTGTAGACATAGTCTGGATGTTTGGTATCTACAAAACCTGGAGGTTGTTCAATATATACCTCTTCCTCCAGTTCTCCATTGAGAAAAGCACTTTTCACATCCATTTGAAAGACAGTAAACTTTTTGTGAGCAGCATAAGCCAAAAATATCCTTATGGCTTCTAACCTAGCAACTGGTGCAAATGTTTCATCATAATCAATTCCCTCCTGTTGAGAATATCCTTTTGCAACCAGCCTTGCCTTATTCCTTGTAATTATGCCATCACTGTCAGTTTTGTTTCTGAATACCCACTTTGTACCAACAACAGATCTATGCTTTGGTCTTGGTACTAGGGTCCAGACTTTGTTTCTTTCAAATTCATTCAACTCTTCCTGCATTGCTTGCACCCAATCAGCATCTTGAAGAGCTTCTTCCACTTTCTTTGGCTCAGTCTGAGAGAGAAAAGAATTGTAAAGACACTCATTTGAAGTACCTGTTCTAGTTCTGACACTCATTTGAGATGTGGTAGGATCTTGAGTATGCTCCTCCTGCATAGGTGCATCTTCCTTTAACGTAGTCACCACAGTTTCAATAACATCAGAGTTTAATCCATCAGAGTTTGCAGTATCAGGACTTAGACTGTCAGGATTTTCAGTATCAGAATATGAGTCTTCATTTTCAAATCTCAGCTGATTATGGTCAACAAAATCTTTAAGACCAGTGATCTTCTTGTCATCAAAAGAGACATTGATAGATTCCATGACCACTTTTGTTCTCAAATTATAGACTCTGAAGGCTTTTGTGGAAAGTGGGTATCCAACAAATATTCCTTCATCAGCTTTTAGATCAAACTTTGATAGCTGTTCAGGATGAGTCTTGAGAACAAAACACTTGCATCCAAATACATGAAAATATTTCAGATTTGGCTTCTTTTTCTTCACCATCTCATATGGTGTTTTTCCATGCTTGTTAATGAGTGTTGCATTTTGAGTAAAACAAGCAGTCTGCACAGCTTCAGCCCAGAAATAGGTTGGAAGCTTTGCTTCTTCAAGCATTGTACGTGCAGCTTCAATGAGAGTTCTATTCTTCCTTTCAACAACTCCATTTTGCTGTGGAGTTCCAGGAGCAGAAAATTCCTGCTTTATTCCTTGGCTTTTGCAGAACTCTTCCATTATCAAATTCTTGAACTCAGTGCCATTATCACTCCTTAAAATTTTCACAGAATCTTTGACCATTTTATCTAGCTATTTGACATGATCAATCAAGATAGATGCAGTTTCACTTTTTGTGTGCAAGAAATACACCCATGTGTATCTGGTGAACTCATCCACTATGACCAACGCATACTTCTTCTTTGCAATAGATATGACATTTACTGGACCAAATAAATCAACATGTATAAGATAATATGGCTCAAGAATTGATGAATCAATCTTGCTCTTAAATGAAGATTTTCTTTGTTTGGCTTTCTGACATGAATCACAAAGACCATCAGGAGCAAATACTGTGTTTGGCAATCCTCTCACAAGATCTTTCTTGACCAGTTCATTTATATTGTTGAAATTTAAATGAGAGAGTTTCTTATGCCAATTCCAGCTTTCTTCAATTGATGCTCTACTTAATAGACAGATTGCAGAGCCATCAGTACTTGTTGAAAGCTTAGCTTCATAAATGTTACCACGTCTGTATCCTTTCAGAACAACTTTGCCTTTAGATTTACTCACAACTTCACAGTGTTCTTCAAAGAAATCAACATGATAACCTCTGTCACAGATTTGACTTATACTCAGTAGGTTGTGTTTAAGTCCTGAGACCAGAGCTACTTGTTTAATTATGACATTTCCAAGATTGATATTGCCATATCCCAATGTTTTTCCAATGTTGCCATCTCCATAAGAAACACTTGGGCCAGCTTTCTCCACAAAGTCTGATAGCAGGGCCTTATTTCCAGTCATATATCCTGAACATCCACTGTCCAGAACTAGAATATTTTTCCTGTTGCCCTGCAATCACAAAGACCACTAATTATTAGTTTTAAGGACCCAGACTTGCTTGGATCCTTTGGCCTTATTAAGTTTGTTAACATTTGCAGCGGATTTAGCATCAGAGTTTATGTTAACATTTTTCTTATCAGAATTTACATTATCAGACTTTGAATCAGAATTTACACTAGAAGGAACAATGGAAACTTTCTTCAAAGAAGGTTTTATTTGATAATAATCATAGTACAAACTATGATATTCCTTACAAGTATAAATGGAATGCCATAAACTACCACAATAAAAACAAGGATTTTGTGGTTTGTATCTAACAGACTGACTCTTAACTCCTGATTTTGAAGGTAAGGAGTTAATATTCTTATTTTTCTTGCAAAAAGAAGCCAGATGGTTAGAACTTCCACAGTTATGACATGTTTTCCTAGGAGCATCAGGAACAGGTTTATAATCATTGCTTTTATTCACACCTTCCTTTCCATTCCTATTTTTCCTAGGTGATTTTACCTTGTTTGCATTCTTGACATCTTTCAGCTTATGCTTAAGCTGCTTCTTTGTCATTAAGCCTATGTTTACTTCAGCTGTCTTTTCCTTTTTTAGTTTGTCAGAAGTTAATTCCTCTTTAACTTCTGATTTCTCATTATCAGACTTTACAGTTACAAACTTAACAGGTTTTAACTTTGGCTTTCGCTTAACAACAGGCTTAATTTCTTCAGTTCCTTTATCATTCTTATTCTCTCCATAACCTAAGCCCTCTTTCCAATTTTCACTACTTAGCAAATTTTGAGTTGTTCTGCCGGAGTTAGTCCAAGTCCTGATTATCTCTCTTTCCTTTTCTAACTCAGTTTTTAGAGATTCATTCATTTTTAGCACTTCATCCCTAACATAAAAAGCATCATCTCTATCCTTCTGAGTTTGATGGAACATGACTAACTCTTTTTCTAAGAAATCATTCCTTTTCTTAAATGCAAGATTTTCAGAAGTTAATCTTTTACATGTTAAAGTTTGGTCTCTATAGCTGACAAACATGGTTTTAAGATATCTTCTCAACTCATTAATATCATCAGTATGAAAAGCATAAGTAGTCTGAGGTACCTTTGTTTCAGCAGCTTCAGAACTGCTCTCAGCACTTTCTTTATCAGCATTTGCCATCAATGCATAGTTCTCCTCACTTTCAGAGTCTGAAGTGTCTGTCCATCTTTTCTGCTTTGTGACAAGAGCCTTGCCTCTGTCACCCTTTACCTTCTTGCAGTCAGGAGATATGTGGCCTTTCTCACCACAGTTATAGCATTTAACATTGGTGTAATCTCCTCTGTCAGACTTTCCTCCTTTGCCTTCAGATCTTCTGAAATTCTTCTTATCAGAACTTATGCTTTTTCTGGAAAACTTCTTTCCCTTCCTGAACTTCCTGTATGCAATCTTGGTGATTCCTTTCACCATAAGAGCACACAGCTTCATCATCTCCTCATCAGCATCAGTCTCAGGCAAGCTTTCAGAATCTGAGTCATCATCACTCTCAGAACTTGATGACTCAGTATCAGACTTTATGAAAAGAGCTTTACCCTTGTCTTTCTTTGAGGAAGCTGCTTTGGGGAATTCTTCTTCAGCCTTAAGAGCAACTGTCCTTGACTTTCCTCCTTTCCTCTTGCTTCTTTGTTCCATCTCCAGCTCATGAGTCTTGAGCATTCCATAGATTTCGTCAAGAGTTGTTTCATCAAGATTGTAGTTGTCTCTTATTGTTGTTGCCTTTAAATCCCAGCATTCAGGAAGAGCTAACAGGAACTTAAGGTTTGAATCTTCAAGATCATACTCTTTATCAACCAATGACAAATCATTCAAAAGTTTGACAAATCTATCATATAAATCATTCAATGACTCATTAGTCTTTGAGTCAAAGTGTTCATACTCTTGAGTGAGTATTGTCTTCCTGTTCTTCTTAATTGTGTCAGTTCCCTGACACATTGTTTCCAGAGCATCCCATATCTCCTTAGCAGTATAATCACTCTTCTCCTTTGGTACGGTCATTGCTGCTTCACCTGCAACTGCAACAACGAGTTTGGTTGGTTTGTGAGGACCTTCCTTGATTCTATCCAGGTATTCTGGATCTGTTGCTTCCAGGAACATGGTCATCCTTACCTTCCATATGGGATATTCAGATGGTCTCAGTATGGGGACTCTGATAGTCTCATACCGACTCTGAATTTGTGTCTTTGGTGGTTCCTCAGTTGTGGTAGGCTTAGTTGGAGTTTCTGTGTCCGACATGATTGTGTTTGGATCTTTAACTGTATGTAAGTTAACAGATGGCTCTGATACCAATTGTTAGGTCACACACACACACTGTAGAGGGGGTGAATACAGTGTATAGTACACTCAAATCGAACTTTAAGAACTTAAGTAACAGAAAACAAACTTTATTGAAACAATAAACTCTGTTACAGTATGGAACTGTTACCTCTCAGTGATGAACAAATATCACGAGAGATTCTAGGGTTACAATGAATAATCTTTTCTAATAATGATAACACTTATAGTGTAAACCCTATGTCTGTGTTTATATACTACACAGTTACAAGATATTCGCTAATTGATATGGAATATAATTCTGCTTCCTAAAATATATCAATCAGATATCTTTTCTTCCAAGTATTCCATTCTTCACGGAATTCCTTCTTCATGCATATCTCTTCTTATGTTTATCTCAATCTTCTTTCCTTTAATCAGCTACTGTCCTTATCTGATTGTCCTTCAGCACTTAAGTTCTGATATCTATCTTCTGATGATTATCTCCTGATAATATAAGTACTGATATCCTTAAGTCCTGACTTCCAGTATAAGTACTGATCAACAGTTAAGTACTGATTTATCCTGTTCACGTAAGATCTGAAAGCTAAACATAAAACATATTAGCCATGACATTATCAAATATATCTAACATATGTTCTCATAAACATTTATGTGGTGACACTATAGCTAGTATGTAAGTGCTTATTATAGAATAAGTTCACTGAACATAACTCGCACAACTGAACAATTGATGGAGTTCACTCACGTCTCAGTAGTTGTTCACATAGTCATAATTGTACAATTGTCCTTAAAATTGAGGTCATCATAGTCATCTTAGGTACACCGAACTATACTTTGGTTTAGTTCTTAGTCTTTAGGGATAATAATAAGGGCTCTTCTGGGTTTATGAATTTGTACACGAAGATAATGAATGATCAATAAATGATCTGCTCCTTTTAGTGAAGGAAGAGAATGTCCTATGCTATTTCACTTATGCTAGTTCAGGAATTTTTGGCCAGAGTGAATGAAATTAGAAGGAAGTTTTTAATTTGCACTAAACAGAACTAGGCATGGTGAAGAGGAAAATATATGAATAAATAAGATAGGCTTGACACGAGATCGATGCCTTGTTTTTAATCAGGACATTGTAGGGCAGAAATAATTTATTGTACAGTAACTATTCACTGAATAGATGCTTGTTATTCTAAGCAGTGAATTCATATCATCCGAATAGTCACGATATATTGAGAAGTATCCCTCACGATGTAGAATAAATATGGTTAATTTATTAATTGTATTTACTGAGTTAAAGAATCCATATAAATAATAATAAAATAGTTTTATTATTATTTATTTCTACTACCGGCTTTAATATTGAACCTACATGGTCATACCATAAATGAGAATGATTTATAAGTGGAGGAGTTAATTAATAATAGTTAGTCATTATTTATTTATGAAATAAATAACTTATTAACAGATTTTGTTTATAATTAATTAAATATGATTTATTTTATTATAAATTAATTAAAAATAGTTCTTAATGTTCTTAATTAAGAATTTAATTTATGAAATTAAATTAGTGAGAGAATTATTTTTCTAAAGAGTTTAGAAAAATAATTAATGATTAAAAGAGTTTTAACTATTAATTAATGGATTAATGAGATTAATCAAAATATGGGATTAATAATTATATTGTTATATGGAATATTTTCAATGGAAATTTTGTCTATAAATACACTATTATAAATTCTAATAGCCTCAACCCTATTTGTTAAAAAGAAAGAAGGAGGCAACCCTAATTCTCTCTGAGCCTCTTCCTCCCTCCACTGCTTCGATCTCTTGGTGGACACTGGTAGAGTACTTGATACTTGAGGAGCAGCTGATAGGGGTCTTCATTCATCATCCTTGGATCACTTTTAAAGGTTAGTAATCGATCCCTCAATTTATTCTTGAATCGTATGCGATTTATATGGGTTTTTATGTGATTTAATTGTTATCCATGCTTTCGTGTAAGCGCTAAAAAACCAACAAGTAGCTCACACCCAACATCAATGCTCTCTTATATTTAAATAATTCGAACAGGTAGTATAGTACTTAAGCAAATGCAACTTTATTGTAGACTATGAGATTAAATAGGGCTATGATTCGGGCCGGAAAAATTTATGCCGAGATTAATCGAGTTGAACCGAGCCAGCTCGTTTAGTTAAATGAGCCTAAATTCGTGCCCGAACTCGACTCGTTTAATTTCATGAGTCGAGTCGAGCCGGCTCGTTTAACAAGTTAGGCAAGCCGGCTCATTTAATTTTACACTTAATTGAGTCTAAACCTCTACCAGAACTTGGCTCGTTTAATTTTATGAGTCGACCCGAGCCAACTCGAGCAATTAAACGAGTCGGAACCTCTGCCCAAACTTGGCTCGTTTAACTAAACGAGCCGAGTCGAACCTACTTCAACAAGTTTGAGCCGGGCGAGCTCGCGAGCCGCTCGACTCGAATTACAGCCCTAAGACTAAATCAATTGATGAATATTTCTATACATAAACTTAGCAATATAAAATTTCAAGTGCTTTATGTCGTACTCGTACGTTATTGATTATATAAAAATCTAACGGGTGTATTCGTTTTAAATTTCAGAAATTTATAATAACGGTTTTTTATGGTGTGTTCATGGACACACAATAAACTTTTAAGTGATATTCTCTAATTTTTTTTGCTTTATTAATAATAACCCGATGCGAAGCACAAGTCAAGATCAAAATATCAATATTAAATAATGATTATAAAAATTTATTCTAAATTATAATATATATATATATTAAATAAAATTGTACGATTCTAGCAATTATTCTTTTGAAATTATATGTAATTTTCATTAACTCAAATCTTATTAAAACAACAAACTCAACGGTATTATGTATCTGTTGTTCAAAAAGACATAACTAACATTTTACATCGAAACTTTAGCCAAACAACGAGCGACACGATTTCCAGATAATTTAACAAAATATTAAATCAACATTACTAAGTAATTGCTTGTTAGATTTCTTATTGTTAGCTGCATTTATGTTTTTATATAGTTTGTGATCACATATTTTTTTCTAATAAAATATTTTTTATGCATGTGTTATGCCCGCTTTCGGTCATGGGCCCTAAACAGGTCCCCGTGAGTGCATTGAATAGCTGGACTCTCATGTGTGGGCTAGAATCATGGATTAATGTGACTTGAGCCAACACATGCGGGTTGGGCTCAACACATGTGGGCTGGGCTCAGCACATGCAGGATGGGCTCATGATATGCGAGCTGGGCTCACACTTGCCATCTAGGCTCAGGTGACTTCACGCGAGCTGGCCTCGGTTTCCCACACGCGGGCTGGGCTAAGGTTCCCACACGCGGGCTGGGCCCATGAGCCCACATCTTATGGAAACAGAGATAACATTGTATAGATTAATCGAAAAGGAAGGCGGCGCGAGCCGAGGTGACCAGGCCGGCCCGTATTAAGGGACTTTGTATGTAACATGGAAAGTAACTCATAGATGACTGAGTTGCTCGTAGATTTTGGGGCTGACGCGAGTTATTCCTATAATTACGGGAAGAAATGCGGAGATGCCACGAGATTGTAGGAAGCGTGTGGAGCCGGTCGAGATTTACGTGACTAATTGGCTGAAGGCCTGACTTTATCATGGGCTTGGGCTGCACGAGTTGGAGAACCCTAGCCTACCTGACTTTTTCCCCAAGAACTACGTGCGGTTGATCCCTATAAATAGGGTACGTAGGCACTTGTATGAGAGATGAGTCGACACTTGATAGAGAATAACAAACCCTATTCTTTCTTAAGGAGTCAACATAAAAGCTCAGCCACCACCATACATAACCTTCCTCCGCCTTCAAACACTGTCCTTGATCCTTATTCCGCCTATCAACCTCCAAAACACTGTTATACGAAATTCTACTTATAACAATTGGCGCTAGAAGGAGGGGTGTTTCATCTTAAGGAGAAGAGATGACCAAAGAAGGCAAACAAGCGGCGACACCAGGAAGCGGGGGCAAGAAGAAGGACCAGAACGAGGTCGAGCACACGCCCCCATAGAATTAGGCGCCACCTTCACCAATCGCAAACATGGATGGGCAGGCGGTCATGACGTATCTTGAAGGGCTAGCCGATCAGATGAATCACATCAACGCCCGGATGTCAAGGGTAGAGGAAAGCTCGGTCCAGATGCCAAGCGTAAGGCGCGTCGCCTCAAGGTCTCTCAGCGTAGATGGAAGGGCAAAGGTCCTCAAAAGAGGCTGATCCACGATTTTGATGATGCGGCAACTGAGACCAAGCAGAAGAAAGAGGCATCACATGAAGATAAGTACATACCCCAAAGTCAGGATGAGCGGGGAAGTCAGATCTCTAAGAGATCGGGGCAGAAGCTAGCTTAATATGAGGCAAGGTCGACTAGCGTGCTAGACCGTGTGGGTAAGAAGCTAAGTGAGCATGACCTCAGGCTTAAGTTAGAGAATTGCAAGAAGGAGAGAGAAGAGAAAGAGCCCGTGGATCAGAGAGGCTCAAAAAGAGAGCGTGCAGCGACCCCTCCGGAAAGATGTCAACGCACCTCGCCCAGGAGGGAGGAGCGGGGATGCCGCGAGCGACATTAGGGCTCACACCATTCGAGTACCGCGGGTGGTGACAAAGAAGGAGAAGTTGTTAGAGTAAGAGACCTGAGGAGGATCTTAGATGAAATGGAGCGAGAGAAGAGGGGGCCCCCCGGCCTCGGCTGCCCCTTCTCCGTTTACGGATATTTAGGAACAACCCCGACCTTCTATTCAACGGTGAAGCCGACCCGGTAAAATACCTTATACAATTTAACACTGAGATGGAAGTATATCAGGTGCCGGAGATGACCCGCTGCAGACTCTTCGTGGAATCACTCAGAGGTAGTTCCCAACAATGGTTCTCCTAGTTGGGACCTACTAGCATAAGGACGTGGCAGAAATTGGAGGATCTGTTTGTTAGACAATTTCAGTCCACCCTCCAGTACTCACCTCATGTGGCCATGTTAGCCAACATCAAGCAAATGGATGGGGAGCCCCTGGCAGAATACTTTTGTCGGTTCAACGCCGAAGTTCCCAAGGTGAGGGGGGCCAGTGAAGAGACCACAAAGAATTTCTTGATAGCAGGGTTGAAAGAAGGGTCAAAATTCTGGAAAAGCCTCCAGGCGAGTGAGCCAAGAACCTTGGTCGAGTTCTATGAGCAAGATGAGCTCTTTAAGAGGGTAGAGAAGTCGATGAGAGAGCTAAAAATCAGCAAGAACTATCGAGATAAGAGAGACCGGTCTTCGAGCCCTGATGAGAGGAGAAAGACGTATCGGCGCAGCTCAAGCCCCAAAAAGTATGCCCGAGGTTAAGAGACAAACAAAGATTCGGGGAGGCCTTATACAAGTAAATGGAAGACGCACACCCCTCTGGTAACCTCTATCGACCACATATATGCTATCTATGCTGGGAAGGGGGTATTCAGGAAGGCATCCCCTCTCACAGACTATAACAAGAGGGACACTTCGAAATATTGCGCATACCATGAGGCCAGGGGGCACGATACAGTTGATTGCAGACAATTGAGGGATGAAATCGAGACGTTGATAAGACAATGGAAGCTGACAGAGTGGGCTATCAAGGAAGTTGGAAAGCACATGACTGATTATCATACCATCCCTCCCCCACCCCCAGAAGACAAAGAGAAGGCGGCCCGGGCTGGTAGTATTCATATTATTCTAGGCGGGTCTCATATTGGTGGAGATAGCCGGAAGGCGATGGACAGGTATGCCTGAGAAGCAAAGGACAAGCCCCTCACCAACATCAACCATCTGAGCCAAAGGTCCCCGGAGCTCGAAAGGGGAACACTTATGATACATACAAGAAGCTAGGATTGCTGGATAGAGAGTTAACCTCGATAGGGGAACACTTGTACGGGTTCATGGGAAACTCGATCAGAGTGAAAGGGACAATTCGGCTCCCGGTGACCATAGGAGAAGAGCCTTACGTGGCCACCCAGATCGCTATATTTACAACAGTAGATCAGCCTTGTGCCTACAACGTTATAGTAGGTAGACCCCTTATGAGGGTAATGAGGATGGTGACCTCGATCCATCACATGACAATAAAATTTCTAACCCCACGGGGGTCGGCTTCTTGAAGCTGTCAATATGAATTGAGGGTCTGCTACAACCAGGCACTCAGGGGCGGCTGCGTCAGAAAATGCATCAAAGGAGATGGTCGATCTGGGTGAAGATGATGTCCTCATGGAAGAGGCAGAGGGCAGGAAGAGAGTACGTCCTGAGGGACACGAGACTTGTAACCTGATTTCAATCGAGGAGTTGCCCGAGAACTATTTCGAGCACATGAGGATTCAGGCGGAACCACGTCCAGGGGCCTTGCTGATGGAAGCCTCTCAGCCCATCATGTTGACACAAGAAGAGATTGTGGAGGAGGTAAGTGATGAAGAAGACAGCCCAGAACAAATTGCTGTAAGACTCAGGAAAGGGAAATGGGCACGCGAAGAGATGACAACAACTATGGATATGCCCAACAGAATCACTCGCACTGTCACTACGACCACTGAACGCTTGATAAATCCGGCCCCAGCTCACCAGCCTGAGCTCGAGGATACAGAAGGCTTGACAATCACGGAAGTGGGAGAATCTAGTGAGGCTCGAGTAGACTTAGACCTGAGAATGCCCCCAACGATTGAGAGAGCTGGGCCGTAGAGGACACAATCCCGATATTAGACCCAAATGATCCCTCAAAGGTACTCAGAATAGGCTCTAGCTTAAGTCCTAACTTGAGGGAGGATCTAGCCCACTTTCTCAGGAGAAATTTGGATGTCTTTGCATGGTCACACTCTGATATGATAGGGATTGACCCGAATGTCATGTGCCACCGGCTCAACTTGGACCCGAAAAAGAAGGGGGTCAGACAGAAGATATGGCTAATTAGTGGAGAGAGGGCATAGGCCCTCAGAGAAAAAATAGATAGACTAATTGAGGCAGGGCTTGTACGGAAAGACTTCTACCCCATGTGGCTGGCCAACCCCGTGCTTGTCATGAAGCCCAATGGCAAATGGAGGACGTGTGTGGACTTCACCGACCTTAACAAAGCTTGCCCGAAGGATAGTTTTCCTCTATCCTGAATCGACTAGCTAGTTGATTTTATAGTTGGGCACGCACTACTTAGTTTTATGGATGCTTATTTGGGATATAACCAAATTCCGATGTATGGGCCAGATCAGGAGCACACCTCCTTTATCACTGATCGGGGCCTCTATTGTTATATCGGGATGCCTTTCGGGCTCCTTAATGCGGGGGAAACTTATCAAAGGCTGGTGAACAATATGTTCAAACATCAGTTAGGGAAGACCATGGATGCCTATGTGGATGACATGCTTGTGAAGTTAAAGGAAGCAAGGGATCGTGTCCGTTACCTATCGGATATGTTCCAGATCCTAAGCGAGTACAGGATGAAGCTCAACCCACAGAAATGTGTGTTCAGGGTTGAGTCAGGGAAATTTTTGGGATTTATTGTCAACCATAGGGGTATTGAGGCCAACCCCTCCAAGAGACGAGCCCTACTCGAGATGAAATCCCCCCGACGGGCGAAGGACGTCCAAAGCTTAACGGGGCGAGAGGCTGCCTTATACCGCTTCATCTCGAAATCTTCTGACAAATGCCAGGAGTTCTTCAAAGCAATTAAAGGAGTGAGGAGGAATTTTGAGTGGACAAAAAAGTGTGAAGAAGCCTTTCAGAACATAAAGAAGCATCTCAGCAGCCCTCCAATGTTGTCCAACCCAAAAGAAGGAGAGACTCTGGTCCTATACTTGGCCGTCTCTGACTTTACAGTAAGTGCAGTATTGGTTCGAGAGGAGGATGGTATCCAGCTCCCGGTATATTATGTGAGTAAAAGGCTGGCCGACGCGGAGCCTCGGTACACGATCCTCGAGAAGTTAGCATTTGCTCTGATCCTGGCATCCCAAAAGCTCAGGCCCTATTTTTAGGCGCATAGGGTAGAAGTACGAACCTCCTACCCCCTCAGGCAAGTAATGCATAAACCGGAGTCTTCTGGTTGAATGCTGAAGTGGACGGTTGAGCTCAGCCAGTTCGAGGTGGATTATAAGCCAAAGACCGCAATAAAAGGCCAAGCCCTGGCCGATGTTGTGCTAGAATTTCCTTCACATCAAGAAGTGGAGCCGGGAGCCCTTGTTGTCATACCTAGCACAGAAGAGGTCGGGCGGAAAAGCCAAAATAGTGCCCCATGGTGGAGCCTATTTATGGATGGAGCCTTTAATGGGGAAGGTGCGGGAGCTGGAATTGAGTTAATCAGCCCGAAGGCACACAAGATTAGACGCGCGACCTATCTGGCCTTTTATGCAACCAACAATGATGTTGAATATGAGGCCTTGATTAACGGTCTCAAGCTAGCTTTGGAAATGAAGGTGGAGAACTTGAATGTGTTTAGTGACTCCATGATTGTGGTATATCAGATAAACGGGGGGTATCAATCTAAGGAGCTGAGAACGGAGATTTACCTGAAGTGCGCGCAGAGGATAATCGTAAGGTTCAACGAGGTGAGGCTGGAACTAATCCCGCGCGGGCAGAATGAAGGCGCGGACGAGCTAGCTAAACTCGGCTCGCGCCGCGAGGCCACTCTGGTAGGGGTCGTGCCCCTTGATATATAGAGGCAGCCTAGTGTGCCCGAGCACGAGGTGGGCAGCCTCAGTGATGACCTCGGCCCCACGTGGATGACACCTATCTTAGCCTACATAAAAGAAGGTTCACTCCCGGATGAAAAGAATGAGGCAAGGAGGATAAGATACAAGGCAGCTCACTATATGATATATGATGGGGTCCTATACAGAAGAGGGTACAGTGTGCCCCTCCTCAAGTGCGTAGATGAGAGTGATTACCCTATATGCATAGAGCTTCTCGAGGGCTTCGATTTGACTGGGAGAACGTGTGAATCGGCTAAGGGAAACTCAAGATACAAGCTTTTCTTTCTCCTCCATTTTTACTCTCTTTTCCTCTCGGGTTTTTCATTAAAAAAAAGGATGAAGTAGTCTTTGGCTTGCTTGGTTGATTTTGAATAATGTGTCCAAATTTGTGGTTTGATAATATCTATACTAATCCACTTATTTAAAGTGATTACATCATCTTAGTGACATCATTCCCTTGCCAAGTGTTGGCTAATTATGGTGGATGGTATCTTAAGCTCTTAACCACTTGTTTTAGCTTCTCCTGGAAGCTTTCTCTCCATACTACTTGCATGCATTCGTCCTTGATCGTTAAATTATTTTACGGCTCTCTTATCGCTCAATATCGTTCATTGTTTGAGGGAATATATCCGTGATTTTATTGCTAGGGGTTTACTAGAACCTCCTTGGTATCTTTTATTCCTTCATTAATCCTTGGGTTTAAATCCTTCAATCTTAACATTATCTACTTAATTACTTCAGTGTCTGGTGGAATCTCGGGAAAAATAAAAGTGCCCCTCTTCGATTTTTGACGGCTTTTACATACACTTATTTTCATCAGTGAACACTAATACGGACTCCGAAGTCGAGGAACCAACTTTAATAGAGATGGGAGATCAAGCAGAAATTCCTAAGGCTTTGATGGACTATTCTCAGCCTAAGATCAATGATATTCAGTCAAGCATCATCAGACGAGCCATCTCGGCTAACACTTTTGAGATTAAGTCGAGCACGATTCAGATGATACAGAACTCAGTTCAGTTTGGGGGTTCTCCTACAGAAGACTCCAACATGCATATTAGGGATTTCATCGAGATCTGCGACACTTTCAAGTTCAATGGGGTGACTGAAGATGCTATCAAGTTGCGACTCTTCCCATTTTCTCTGAGGGATAAAGCAAAGTGCTGGTTACATTCTCTACCACCAGGGTCTATCACCAAATGGGAGGATCTTTCTCAAAAGTTTCTCACTAAATTCTTTCCTATGGCGAAGACTGCTGCAATCAGGAATGCTCTTACTCAGTTTGTGCAACAAACTGGAGAATCTCTGTGTGAGGCTTGGGATCGATACAAGGAGATGCTAAGGAAGTGCCCACACCATGGCATGCCTGACTGGATGATTATAAACTATTTCTACAATGGTTTAGGCGCACAATCTAGACCTATGCTCGATGCAGCGTCTGGTGGAGCCTTATGGGCCAAAAGCTATAATGAAGCTTATGAGTTGATTGAGCTAATAGCAGCTAATGAATACTAGGAATTCTGGAAGTAGATACAGCTACTGCTATAGCAGCTCAACTTCAAGCTTTGACGATAAAAGTGGACTCTTTGGCTAATTATGGAGTTAATCAAATCATTATTGTGTGTGAGCTTTGTGCGGGGTACATGAAACTGTGCAATGTGCTATTTTTAGCGAATCAGCTCAATTTGTGAGCAACTTTCAGAGATCACAACAACAAGCTCCAGCCACTTATCATCCAAATAACTGCAATCATCTTAACTTCAGCTGGAGTAACAATCAGAATGCGGTGCAACAATCTTATCAGCCATACAGAGCAAAGCAGTATAATCCTCCTAGATTTCATCAACCGCAATATGCCCTTAAGCAACAACTTCAACTTCAGCAGTTACCGCAAGCTAATAAAAAATCTGAATTGGAGGAGTTGAGGCTTATGTGCAAGAGCCAAGCTGTTTCTATCAAGACCTTGGAGAATCAGATTGGGCAAATTGATAATGCATTACTGAATCGTTAACCTGGCACGCTTTCGAGCGATACTGAAGTGCCAGGCAAGAAGGAAGCTAAGGAGCATGTTAAAGCAATTACACTGAGGTCTGGTAAGGTTGGAAATCCTGAAAAAGCTAAGACTCTAGATTTTGAAGTTGAGGCTGAAGAAGAAGATGTGCAGAAGTGGAACCAAGGATGACTACTATTGAGCACACTCCACCTGAGGGTAATACAAGGGAGAAACAGATCTATCCTCCACCTCCCTTTCCTAAGAGGCTGAAAAAAAAAGCTCGATAAGTAGTTTGTGAAGTTTCTGGAGGTGTTCAAGAAACTTCACATTAATATACCTTTCGCTGAAGCTCTTGAACAAATGCCTAGTTACGCGAAGTTCATGAAAGGTATTCTCTCTAGGAAAGTGAAGCTTGATGACTTGGAGACCGTTGCTCTCACGGAGGAATGTAGTGCGGTGCTGCAACATAAATTTCCTTCGAAGCTTAAAGATCCTGGAAGCTTCACTATTCCTTGCACAATTAGAAAGGTGTCTTTTGACAAGTTTTTATCTGAATTCGGAGCTAGCATCAATCTGATGCCCTTGTCAATCTTCAAGAAGTTGGACTTTCCTGATCCAAAGCCTACTTTATGACTTTGTAGTTGGCCGACCGTTCTATTACATATCCGTGAGGTATTGTTGAGGATGTCTTGGTCAAGGTGGATAAACTCATCTTCCATGCTAATTTCGTAATTCTTGATTTCGAGGAGGATAAAAAGATTCCCATAATCTTGGGAAGACCTTTCTTGGCTACTGGCCGAACCTTGATAGTTGTGCAGAAAGGTGAGCTCACCATGCGAGTGATGGATCAGGATGTAACTTTTAATGTGTTCAATGCCATGAAATTCCCTACGGAAAATGAGGACTGTTTTAAGGTGGAGATGGTCGATTTTGTGGTCAATTCAGAACTCGATCAATTGCTAAGGTCCGATGCCTTAGAAAAAGCCTTATTGGGGAATTCTGATAGTGAAGATGATGAAGGTGAAGAGCAGTTACACTATTTGAATGCTTCTCCCTAGAAGCGAAAGATGGACATGTCTTTTGAATCTCTTGGATTGGAGGAGCTGAAAAGTTCTCCAAAATGCCTCAATCCATCTATTGAGGAAGCTCCTACTCTTGAGCTTAACCCTTTACCTAAACATTTGAGGTATGCGTTTTTAGGTGATGCATCTACTTTGCCTGTTATTATTGCATCTGACCTTTCAGGTAGTGACAAGGAGAAGCTTTTGAGAATTCTTAGAGAATTCAAATCGGCAATTGGTTGGACTATAGCAGATATCAAGGGAATCAGCCCTTCGTATTGCATACAAAAAATTCTGCTAGAGGAAGGAAGCAAGCCTACTGTTGAGCAACAGAGTAGGCTAAATCCGATCATGAAAGAGGCTGTGAAGAAGGAAATCCTCAAGTCTCTAGATGCAGGGATCATCTATCCTATTTTTGACAGTTTATGGGTGAGCCCAGTTCAGTGTGTGCCAAAGAAAGGTGGTATCACTGTGGTAGCTAATGAGAAGAATGAGCTTATTCCTACACGAACAGTCACGGGGTGGAGAGTTTGCATGGATTATAGGAAGCTTAACAAGGCTACAAGGAAGGATCACTTCCCTCTTCCTTTCATTCATCAGATGCTAGATAGATTGGCTGGGCATGATTACTATTGTCTTCTAGATGGATATTCGGGATATAATTAGATCTGTATCGCTCCAAAAGTTCAAGAGAAGACTACATTCACATGTCCTTTTGGTACTTTTGCATTCTAGAGAGTTTTTTTGGGCTATGTGGAGCACCAACCACTTTTCAGATATGTATGATGTCTATCTTCTCTGATATGATTGGTAATAATGTAGAAGTGTTTATGGACGATTTCGCGATCCTTGGAACTTCTTATGATGAATGCTTGCACAATCTTGGGTTAGTGCTGAAAAGGTGCGTTGAGACCAATTTGGTTCTCAATTGGGAGAAATGTTATTTTATGGTGTGCCAAGGCATCATTCTTTGTCACAAGGTTTCTAGTAAAGGTCTTGAGGTGAACAAAGCCAAGGTGGGGGTTATTGAAAATCTTCCTCCACCAATTTTTGTTAAGGGAATTCACAGTTTTTTGGTCATGCGGGTTTCTATAGGTGTTTCATCAAGGACTTCTCTAAGATTTCAAAGCCGTTGTGCAATTTTCTAGAGAAAGATTTCCTTTCAATTTTGATGACGAGTGCCTCGCTGCTTTTGAGACACTGAAGAAGTTTGAATACGGCACCTGTCATAACTACACCTGATTGGTCTGAACCATTTGAAATGATGTGCGATGCAAGTGACTATATAGTTGGAGCAGTTCTTGGGCAAAGAAGGAAAAACATATTTCGTATAGTTTACTATGCTAGTAAGACTCTGAATGGTGCTCAACTGAACTACACCACTATTGAGAAAGAACTTTTAGCTATTGTCTATGGTTTTGAGAAATTTCGATCTTATCTTCTTGGGATGAAGGTGACAGTTTTCACTGATCACGCTGCCATTTGATATCTCGTCTCGAAGAAGGACTCGAAGCCAAGATTTATTCGATAGGTTCTTTTACTTCAAGAGTTTAAATTAGAGATCAAGGACAGAAAAGGGCTGAAAATCAAGTCGCTGATCATCTCTCGCGTTTAGAGGATCCAATTGCTACTTCATCAGATAAGTCGTTGATTAACGAATCTTTTCCCGATGAGCAATTATTTGGAGGGAAAGCAGAAGAACCGTGGTTCCCCGATATTGTGAACTACCTTGTGAGTAACGTTATGCCTCCAGAGTTGACTTTCGCTCAAAGGAAGAAGTTTCTGCATGAAGTGAAGTGGTATATATAGGATGAGCCATTTCTTTTTCGACAAGGAGTTGACCAAATTATCAGAAGATGTATTCCTTACAGCAAAATGGGGGGGGGGGGATCTTGCGAGATTTTCACTCAACGGCTTATGGAGGACATTATGGTGGAGAAAAGACAACAACTCGTATTCTTCAAGCAGGTTTCTTTTGGCCAACTTTGTTTAAAGATGCTCATCAGTTTGTTTTGAAATGTGATCGATGTCAACGTGTGGATAATATGTCCAAGAGGGATGAGATGCCTCTTAATGTGCTTTTCAAGGTTGAAGTCTTCGATGTTTGGGGAATTGACTTCATGGGGCCATTTGTCTCATCTTGTAATAATCAGTATATCTTGTTGGCTGTCGATTATATGTCAAAATGGGTTGAAGTTAAGGCGTTGCCAATGAATGATGTGAAGGTAGTGCTTAATTTTCTTCACAAGCAGATATTCACAAGATTTGGAACTCCAAGAGTCATAATCAGTGATGAGGGGTCGCATTTCTGCAATTGTAAGTTCATTGCTATGATGCAAAGGTATAATGTGAATCATCGCATATCTATGACTTATCATCCTCAGATGAATGGTCAAGATGAGGTATCTAACAGAGAGATCAAGCGTATTTTAGAGAAAGTTGTGTGTCCATCGAGAAAAGATTGGTCTTTGAAGCTTGATGAAGTTGTTTGGGCATATTGAACGGCATACAAGACTCTGTTAGGGATGTCACCGTATCAGTTGGTTTATGGTAAGGGGTGTCATTTGCCGATTTAGCTCGAGCATAAAGCATATTGGGCTTTGAAGAAGTTGAATCTGGACTTGGATGCAGCTGGAAAGAAGAGGATGCTTCAATTGAATGTACTCGACGAGTTTCAACTTCAAGCATATGAAAACAACAAAATGTATAAGGAGAAAGTCAAGAGGTAGCATGATAGTGGTCTATTACTCAAATCATTTATGCTGGGGTAACAAGTTCTTTTGTTCAACTTCCGTCTCCGTCTTTTTCCTGGAAAGTTGAAGTCAAGGTGGTCAGGGCCGTTTGTTCTCAAAACTGTGTTTCCACATGGAGCGGTGGAGATTTTTGAGAATGATCTGGGCCAAGCATTCAAGGTAAATGGTCAGAGGTTGAAGCATTACTATGGTGACACGGCAAACCGTGAGGTGGTTAGTGCTGTTTTATTGCCCGTTTGATCTCGCAATTCTACGTCAAGCTAACGATGTAAAGCAAGCAAATCTTGGGAGGCAACCCAGGTTTGTTGTACATTAGTAGATGGAAGAAGAAGAAAGAAAGGAGAAAACACAAAAAAATCAAAAAAATAAAAAATTTCAGGGCCAAGTATAGTGGCACGGCGCGCCCGCACTGAGGAAGCTGGGCGGCCGCGTCAATTCTCTAGAAATAGAGCGTGCCCGCGCTGCCTAGCGGGGCGACCACGCTGGAAAGACAGAAATACGGCATGCCCGCGCTGAGGTAGTGCATGGCCGCACTACCCCCTGAGTCCTATAAAAAATAAATAAAGCTGGGAATAAAGAGAAAATTGGGGACTTCTTTTAAAAATCAATTTCTACCCGAATTTTACTCTTCCACACACCACATTTCCCTCTCCAAATCAAACACATTATTCCCACTATTCCCATAATCAATTCCCACTTCTATTCCATATATAATTCTCTCATCACCTCTTATATGTACATAAACTTATACACAAACTTCTCCACCACTTCTCAAATTCTCACACACAATTCTCTCTCAAACACTTATCTTTTATTCCCTCTTATTCAATCCCAATGGCACCCAAGAGACAAAGAACTCACGTAAGCAGCAGCACCACTGATTCTTCGAGTGCAGGTGGTGTGAGGATAAGGTTTTCCACTCCCGAGGCTGAAGAGGAGTATATGAGGCTTCTCTCGAAGCCTATAGCCAAGGAGCGTGGTTTTCTGCCATCGGGGAAGGATGGTAGGTTGTTGGAGATGATCTTGGAGACGGGCTGGGTTACTTTTTGGGAGGCACTCGCTGCTGTGTCCATGAGTGTTGTTCGTGAGTTCTATGCTAATATTAAGGCGGAGAAGAACAGTTTCACTATGGTTAGGGGATGATAGTGCAGTACAGTGTTAAGGCGATAATGAGGGTGATTGATCAGCCCGCGGGGAGGCCCGGTCAGGACACCTGGAATGATACGACTACGGAAGACTTTAATTTGGATTTGATTGTTACTACTCTGTATGTTCTTGATACTCATTGGAAGTTCAAGAAGGGCACGACTGATTATTCCACGTTCCCTGCTTCGAGCATGAACAGGTGTGCTCGTGCATAGAATGCGTTTATTTGTGCTAATATCATGCCATCTTCTCATGTGTATGATGTAATTGTGGAGCGTGCATGGCTGTTGTGGGGCATTCTTCAGGGTGATTATGTTGACCTTGGGATGGTGATTTACCAGGGTATTCTGATATTTTTGCGTGGGAGTACTACGGGTTCTATACCCTATGCGTCCGTTGTGATGAAGCTGTGTGTGGCAGTTGGTGTTCAGTGGCCAACACACGAGAAACTCCAGATTCCGAGTGCTCCGATTGACATCACCACTTTGTCAATGATGCAAGAGTGGGATGGAGGAAAGCCAGATTTGAGAGGGCTTGGATATTTTTTTGACCATCTGTCTGGTGGGAGGCCAGCTGCTGGGGCTACTCAGAAGAGCAGAGCCGCTTGGAGGTCTCAGTTGAATGAGGAGGCTGGTCCATCACAGCAGGAGCAGGAGGAAGCAGGAGCGAATGGTGAAGTTGGTATGAGCATGATGCAGTATAGGCATCTAGCAAGGAGGATGGATGTGATGCATGACATGCATAGTCGGTTTGCACGTGATCTCACCCAGGCATTAGGGACTGCTTTCAGAGCCATATGTGTTGACATCCAGTGGCCAGTATTTGGTGAAGATTCCGTGTATCCACCTCCAAACACGCCTGACAGTCCGTCCATTGGGGGTGAGGATCCTGATTTTGAGTAGGTATGCCTGATTCCTTACTATTACCTTCACTGAGGACAGTGAAAATTTTAAGTTTGGGGGTAGTAGTTGAAGGAATATATTTTTTGTGAGTCGCATCTAGTTTACATATTTATGATAGTTTAGTGCATATAGTCGCATATTTTGCCATGTAGTTTTTTTTATTTTTGTAGTTTTTATCATAGTTTATTCATATAGTTCATGCATTTGCATAATAACATGATCCATTAGATGATTTTTTCCGATTGAGTTTCGATATTGAAGCTAGTGTAGTGATGTCGTTTTTAGTGATGTTAAATCATATCGAATTGATTTGCATGCTAGAGACACTTGTATTTCACTAAGTCTTATAGGTTGCTTGAGTGCTAGATCATGATCATGGTTTGTTTGTTTGTCGAAGTTTAATCGCTTTTTAATATTTAGAATTTAGGATATTCTCTTAATGATAAAATAGCATGGATTTTTAGAAATTGGATTTCATTGCTAGTTCTTGTGGCTAGGTGTCAAATGGCTAGTAGCCAGCTCATTTTATATGAGTAGTCTAGGGTTGAGCGTGATGCAGCGAAACACACTCATTCAGAAATTTGTGAAACAAAAGAAAAAAGAAAAAGAAAAAGAGAAAAATAAGTGTTATGTATAGTTGATCACGAGTGGGCTCTTTAGTACTCGAGTTATTAAGTTTTTTGGGGACTTTGTGCCTAGTGACCTAAGGCTTTTATAGTCTGGAATCTGCTAACCTAACGCTCGCTACATGGGTACTTTTGTATAAGTCTTTTGTGGACCTCACTCATTGCACGGTCAAATAAGCATACTTGTATTGTTTTGTTATGAATAAAAGCGTGAATCCATATAAAAATCCAATACAAAAATTGAAGTGTTATAAGTTAATTTGAGTCTAGCTTTTATTTTATTTATAACCTTGTGATTGCTTTGATGAGTAGTGAGTCATGATTATTGATCTAGTTGTGATAGTATTACTTTAAGAATTTGCACATACGCACGTCTCTAGTTTGTAAGTTGATTTGTAAGGTTTGATTGATCTGTACGCGAATAACTGCATTTGTTGAGATGTTGCTTGTTGATTGGTTTAGTTATTCTATAGGGATCGTTGCATTTATTTAGTTGCATTCATGTATTTGATTTCTTGTTCTTTGAGTCTGTTTATGTTTGAGGACAAGCATCGATTCAAGTTTGGGGATATATTGAGTGGCATTTATAACAATTTATAACGCTCCATTAATCTTTGAATTGGTGTTATTATACTCAAGTTATTGGTGTTTTAATGTATTTTCTAGTGTTTTTGCATTTCAGGGATTAATCCAGAATTCAGGTGAATTAGCATTGATTTGATGCTAATATGATGTTAGGATGGTGTCCAAGGAATAAAGCTCGTGAAGACCAACTCATTGCAGCAAGAAAAGAAGAGAAAATGAATTTTCTCCAGAAGGTCGGCGCGCCCGCGCTGTCACAGTGCGCGCCTGCGCCCAAAGTACAGAGATACAGTGTGCCCGCGTTGATCAAGCGCACGCCCGCGCCGGGTCGGGATTTTATAATCCTAATTCTTGTGGGCTTTTGATTGGAGGACTTCTACTACGCATGGGGTGCTATATGTACCTAAATAAAGATCATTTTTCATAAGGAAACTTACCAGAGTACAGGGAGAAGGCGTAAGAAGACCGTTTTAGCACAATTCAACGAAGAAGAAGAAGATCTAGTTCATACTTGTGAATCTTTGTTCTAAGTTGTAACTTTGGATGCTAGTTTTCTTATTCGTGAACCTATACTCTTGTTTCGTACTTGGTTTATTTATTTATTCAGTATAAAGACTACGTTTATTATACCATGCTTTTTATCAGAACTCATGTTGATAATGAGTCCGATTATGGGCTAATCGTTATCGTCGGGTTCTAGCGGATTTATTTATGGATTTTTTTAGTTAATTTGTTTCGATGCCTTAGTGTGTGGTGATTATATGATAACCTAGTTTAAGTTGTGCTTATTCGTCTTATGAGCATCGCGAACTTATAAGATAGCTTGTTAATCTTTAATAAAGTGAAAGTGAATTTAAGGGTTTATAACTTGTCATGCTAGCATATGTTCATGTGTTATTGTTATGCATGATTCGTAGGTAATTTTAACCATCTTACTTGCCCTATGTAATCACGATAGATAACTTGTGCATTAAACCGTTATGTTGTCAAATTCTATAGACATAAAGGGTCTCAATATAATTGGTGTCTATTCAACTTCTGTCTCTTTTGTGGATGTCCGGTAGTATGTTTTTCGTGCAATGAAAGTTGGCATTTAGCAGTTTCGTGTTGTCTGATTAGTGTCATCACCATTACATGCCGAGGTTAAGAACAATAAGTCTATTAAATGAAGTATTTAATAAAGTTAGAATCCCATGTGTGTGTCATATATTATTCAACTCTCTTTAAACTCTGAGTTAATGTTCTCTAGTATAATTCTCAATAGTTAATCATAGTATAATCAAAACCCAAATTGTTATTCGTCTTAGCATCAATAATAGCCATATCATTGTCGCATAAGTGCATAAATCACATAGTTAATTTAACCAGTCCCTGTGGGAATGAACTAGAAATAATTATATATTACTTGCGATCGCGTATACTTGCATGAAATATTAGCACGTGTTTAGCGACTAACAAGTATGCCTAGCTAGAGAGAAAGATGAAGCGTAAGGAGGAGGAGCTAGAAGGGTCGAATGCTGAACTGGTCATTCGAGAGCCGAGAAGGACAGAGCGATTGATTTTTATCTATACTTCGAGGAGTTTACCCAATCCATGAGGGTGAGGGACAACACGGTGTTCCCTAGTTTTTCAGGACTGGCTGGGGCACGGCCCCTGGGACCTTGAATGAGGCTTTTCCCGATATTAATCCGGTGGACTATGTGTGCCCTGATGACGATACTCTACTACATAGGTTTCGCACCCGTGTAGTTGTCTCGGATCGCATCCCTCAGGACCTGCTTCTTCGTCCTCCTGTGTCATCTTCTAGTCCTTTAGCAGCTGATCACAGCTCTTCTTCCTCCGAGACTGGGACTGCTGAGACATCCAGTGAGAGCGGAGGAGATGATGACATGGATGCCGAAGGCACCTCCGCTCTTTAGAATTTTTCTATCCCTGCGTGGCTTATTTATCTTTATTTTATCCTTGAGACTATCTAGTTTATTGAACTTTGTATCTCTTATTTGAACTTGATTTATTTATCAAACTTTATGCTTTTATAAGAATTCATACAATTAGTTCATTTGTCATGTCATAGGGATTTTAACCATATTTCAGAAACTTTATAAATTTCATAAACTTTCGGGACTCATCTCTTACACAAGTCTTAATAAACCTCAAACTTGAAAGAGTAGTCATATAAAACTAAAACATGAAATCCTAAGCAAGCAAAGCTTTAAGGTGCTTTTCAACCTACTTGTCATTTTGACAAGTGAGAATCGTGCTCGACCATTTTACACATAGTAAATTTTCAGGTTCTGTGCGTGCCAGGTTCTTGGGACTTCAAAACCATCCATAGTCTCCAGCTTGTAGGATCCTCTTCCTTTAACATTTTTGACCTTGTATGGCCCTTCCCAATTTGGGGCAAGTTTTCCCTTTTGCCGAATATCGGAAGCTTCCACCTTCCTCAGAACCAAGTCTCCTTGCTTGAAAAACCTTTCTTTTACCCTTAAGTTGTAGTAAAAAAGAAGTCTTTTTCTGATATTCCACTATCTTGGCATGTGCCTCATCCCGTACCTCATCAATTATATCCAGGGCTAGCCTTTGTCCTTCCTCATTTTCTTCAGCATTGTATGCTTGGATCCTGGGAGACGAGTGTGATATTTCCACATGAACAACCGCTTATGCCCCATATGCTAACTTGCAGGGAGTTTCTCCAGTAGTGACTCTACAAGTAGTCCTATAAGCCCACAGTATTGGGAGTATTCCATCCACCCAGTTATTCCTTAATTTCTCGATCCTCTTCTTTAGTCCATCCAGAATTATACGATTCGCCACTTCCGCTTGCCCATTGGCTTGCAGGTGAGCTACGGAGGTAAACCGCAACTCAATATTATTCTCCTCGCAATACTTCTTAAATTCCTCATTATTGAACTGTGTTCCATTATCGGTAACCAGGATACGGGGAATTCCATATCGGCACATGATATTTTCCCACAGGAATTGTGCAACCTGCTTAGTTGTGACCTTAGCCAGAGGTTTGGCTTCAATCCACTTAGTGAAATAATCTATGGCTACAATCAAGAACTTCCTTTGAGCTGTGGCCATGGGAAAAGGCCCAAGTATATCCATTCCCCACATAGCAAAAGGGATGGGAGAATTAATGGAAGTCAGTATCTCAGGAGGTTTGTTAGTCCCTTGATAATGTAGCAAGAATTACAGAAGGGGGGTTGAATGGAATTCTTGAACCTTTTTCTTGAAATAAAAATGTTCAACTCGATTATTGATATATTTATTTTGATTAGCACAATGCGGAATATAAACTCAAATTGTAATAACCCCAATTTTTGGAAATTTTTGAAACCCTTATTAATAGTGTTTTTGCTGAATGAGAAAACTTTTCATGCCCCACTATGTAGGGATTCTGTTATGGATATTCTGAGATTTTATTAGTATTCTATATGACATATAAGTGTATGTAAAGATCGTCAGAATCCAATTCCGAACACTTTGATTTTTCCAGGAAATCCACTAGATACGAAAATAATTGAGTATAAGGTAACAGGATAAAAAGGATTATAAGAGAGGATCATAAAAGAAATATAATGTATTGAGAAAGGTTAAGGAAACCCAAGTAATAAGATCCCGGGTATGATCCCTCAAATGATAAACGAAAACGAAAGTTAAGCGAACCGTATAACAGATCAACGGTCATTAGGCAAACAATTAGGAAGTTAATCAAAGGGATTAGAGAGGATGATGTCACCCAACCAATGAGAAGAGGACAAGGAGGGGAAGATGACATCATAGCATGACATAAGCATGACATGGGAAAGAAGGAGATGTGGTTGAAGTAGAACCACACAAAGTTAAGGCTAAAAAGGTAATTAACCAAAACAAAAACAAAATTTCATCCACCAAGCCAATCATTTCATTTTCATCAAACAAAACACAAAATATTTCTCTTCACCAAGGTTGCTCTCGGCTTTTTTTCAATTTCAAAGGGAGAATTTTCAAAATCCAAGATCCAAGCCTCCTAAATTGGTAAGAAAATTCCCTAGTGTTCCTGATGCATAGATATGGCTATATTATGAGTTTAAGCCTTCAATTCTTTCTCAATCTTCTTCAAGAAATCAATGAAGAAGACAATGAATAGTGATTTCAAAGTTTTTAACTTGATTTTTCTTGTTTTCCTTTAAGATCCAAGCATCCCTAAGACTTCTCAAGGCTTCTTAGGGCTTCCTAGCTACTCCCACCACTTCAAGGAAGGTATATCATCTCCAAACCCTAGATTCCTTTGTATAATAAGATGATTTTGATTGTTATGGTGATATAGTAGCTTAATGCTTATGGTTTAGAGTTTGGGTTGGAGTGGTAGTGAAATGGAATGGTGAATCTTGTTGTTTTGGTTAAAAGAACTTAAGTATAGTTAAATTCAAGCTTAAGCATAAGTATAAATGTTAATATTGGATTTATTGGGGATGTTATGATGTGATAAGGATGGACTTTGGTTGTATAAATGGATTGGGGTTGAATTGTGATGGTTTTGGAATGGTTTAAATTTGGGAAATCGCGTAAACATAGCCGTCGTAATATCCGATTTACTTTAGACTGCTTTTGTTCATAACATTAGGACCCGAGAACCCCCTACTAGATGTTGACCATTTCTATGTTTAGATAGCTCATGTTACGAGCTTCGTTTTGATATGTAGTTCGTTTGATTCCGATGCACGGTTTAGGAGAAACGACCATTTCAAGTAACGGCGTTTCGCGAACGAAACTTTTCCCCTCGCCTTACTTTGAAACATAGGTTAAAGACCAAAAAGGGTTAATTAATGTATGAAACAATTATGGTAAGTGTGTTAGGCAGTTGGTAAGATACTCGCGAAAGAATCGCCTTAAAACTCGTAATGGTTAATTTATTAAAAATGGTGGAGCCGAGGGTACTCGAGTGACTTAAGAGAATCAGTGAGCGCAAAACGAGCGTTAGAGTCTAAGTTGATTAAAGTATAGATTTACAAGTGACTTTGGTTTAATTCCAACTCACATGTTGTTTATAGGTTACCAGACTCGTCCCAAGCCATTAATCACCCCCAGTCGCTCAGGCAAGTTTTCTACCCGTTATACTGTTGTTGTGATGTATATGCGTATATGCATGATCTTGCGATAAATGCATATTTGTTATTAGCAAATTCTTGCGATATATTGTAGCATGTGATATGGTATATATGCATGCCTGTTTCATATTCTTGGATTATATATCTGTTGGTTAAAATACTTACAGTTGCATAATACCTATGCTAGAGATAAGCGGTATTGAGTTTACCCTTAGTATAGGGGATCAAAAAGTGAACATATTTCTAAACCGGGAGTCGATGTTCCCGAGTATTATATATATATTTTTATATATATATGGTTATAGTTTTCAAAACTATTAATCGAATAAGGTTTATTCGATAACTTTAACTTTATTTTATTATTGAATATTATTTCGAATATTTATCCGAGGACTTATGACTCCTTTATTTTATTATTGAATATTATTTCGAATATTCATCCGAGGACTTATGACTCCTTTATTTTATTATTGAATATTATTTCGAATATTCATCCGAGGACTTATGACTCCTTTATTTTATTATTGAATATTATTTCGAATATTCATCCGAGGACTTATGACTCCTTTATTTTATTATTGAATATTATTTCGAATATTCATTCGAGGGCTTATGACTCAGTTATATTATTAATGATTATTAATTGAATATTCATTTGAGGATGTATGACTCCGTTATTTTATTTATTGAATATTATTTATAATATTCATTCGAGGTATTATGACTCCGCTTATTATTTAATAATATTCTTTATTTTATTAAAGAATAATGTTTCGATAATCAAACTTATTTTCGATTATTCAAATAAAGATAGTACTATATCTTTGGTTATTTAATACTCATTTCAAGTATAAGTCTTACAACTTCTACTTCAATTATTTGTATAAAGATTATTCTTTATGGGAATATTATTTAAATAATAATATTCAGATATTTTCTAAATATATTGGGACTGATTTACTTCATTAAATCAGCATTACTCCAAACACTCTTTAAAGTGTTTTCGAGTCTTCAAAATGATTTTTAAAAGTTAGAGCGGATCCCAAAACTCATTTTTATATTTAAGATCTTCCTTTTAAAAAGGGGATTTAAATACTCGCTCAAAACCTGAGGGATCCGGCTCTATGGTGTATTTTATATTCGTAACAAGGTTGCAATTTTGGTAAATAAATTGATTACTTACCCAACGTTCGGGAAGTAAGTCCATCTATCGAGTCGGCATAAGCAACATGGGCTCAGTGGGCGTCCATGATAGTGTAAGTGGCTCAGTGGGAGTGTTGGATTTTAAACGTAGCGGGGTCATGGTAAAACACTTTTACACATACAAAATCCAAATAAAAGCATATAAATCGTGAATAAAAATTCGAGGGATCGAATCTAACCTTTTAAAATAATTCGGAGACAACGATCACAGATCCTTAGCAGTTGCTCCTCAAGTGTGAAGCACTCCACCGATATCCACCAAGAAAACGATGTTAAGGAGGAGGAAGAAGGTGGAGAGAATTGGGTTTTCCAAACTTTTTGGGTTTTCGGGTTCGATGTGGGTTAGAATAAAATAGGGTCTATAATAGTGTATTTATAGGCAAAATTTTCAGCTGAAATTTTCCCATTAATATTATTATTATTATTATCCCATTTATTATTCTCATTAATAATTAAAACACCTTTTAATCATTAATCCTTTTTCTAAACACTTTAGAAATAATTCTCTCTCTTGATTTAATTTCCAAAAATTAAATCCTTTAATTAATAATATTAAGAACTTTTCTTAATTAATTTATAATCAATTAAATCTCATTTAATCAATTATTAAATTTGCCAATTAATTATTTATTTCATAAATAAATAATTATTAGCCATTATTAATTAATTCCTCCACCATTAAATCATTCTCTTTTTAAGGTGTGACCCTGTAGGTTCAATATTAAGCCGGTAGTAGAAATAAATAATAATAAAACTATTTTATCATTATTTATATAAATTCTCTAATTTATTAAATATGATTAATTAATTAATCACATTTATTCTACATCGTGAGTGATGCTTCTCAACATATCGCGACTATCCGGATAATATGAATTCACTGCTTAGAATACCAAGAACCTGTCAGTGAATAGTTACCGTACAATAAACTCCTTCTTCCCTACAATGTCCCGATTAAATACAAGGCATGGATCTCGTGTCAAGCCTATCTAATTCAATCACTTTGCTTACCATTTACTATGCGTAGTTCTATGCAAATTAGAAACTCCTTTCTAATTTCATTCACTCTGGCCAGAGATTCCTGAACTAGCATAAGTGGATCAGCCTTGAACATTCGCTTCCTTCACTGGAAGGGGTAGATCCTTTATTGATCATACACTATCTTCGTGTACAAATTCCTATACCCAGAAGAGCCCTAATAATTATCCCTGGAGACTAAGAACTAAACCAAAGCATAGTTCAGTGTACACAAGATGACTATGATGACCTCAAGTCTAAGGATACTTGTACAACTATCACTATGTGAACAACTGCTGACACGTGAGTGAACTCCATCAGTTGTTCAGCTGGGCGAGTCATGTTCAGTGAACTTATTTTATAATAAGAACCTACATACTAGCTATAGTGTCACCACACAAATGTCTATGAGAACAGACATCCTTCATAATGAAGCAAGCATAGTATGTACCGATCTTTGCGGATTATTAATTACCAGTTAGTAATCCTATGACCAAGAACTATTTAAGTTTAGAGTTATCATCTTTTTAGGTCTCACTATTATGATCTCATCATAATCCATAAAAAGCTTTACTCTAAACTATGGTATATCTTATTTAAACACTTAAATAGATAAAGCCCGTAATAAAAACAAAACAAGTCTTTATTAATATCAATGAAATCAAAACAGATTACATAAAAGTTATTCCTAAATCCTAATACACGATTGGACTTAGGACATATTCCTTTCAATCTCCCACTCGTACTAAAGCCAATCACTCTGGTATCTAATACCCATCTTGAGGATCAAAGTGACTTTCATAAAGTAGCTTTATGAGTGGGTCTGCTATGTTGTTATGTATGTCAACTCTAATTCAATACAATATAAGAATTGTTACCGCGCTCCCACTAACCCTTTTGTAGACGCATGGTTCATCTTCATTTTTGATAAAATCAAACTCTTTGATTGTCTCATCAAAACGAATGTTCCATCTTTCGAGAAGCTTGCTTTAAACCATGTATGGTTCGCAGTAGCTTACACACTAGGCTTTCATTTCCCTTGGAAAGAAAACCATCTGGCTATTTGCCAGATCTCATAGTCGTAGTAAGCAGCAATCGCAAGCAAAATCCGAACTGATTATAACAGGGCTACAGGTAAAAGGTTTCATCAAAGTCAATCCATTGCCTTTGTTTGAATTCTTTTGCCACAAGCCTGGCCTTATAGGTCTCCACCTGGCCATCTGCTATAATCTATCTTTTGTATACCGTATACATAGATTCCATTCTGGATTTCATGGCACTATGCCATTTCTCTGAGTCAACACTACTCATAGCCTCATTATAGGTCACAGGGTCGTCATCATCAATGATCGACAACTCATTGTCATTCTCAATGACAAGGCCATAATACCTCTCAGGTTGGCGAGACACTCTCCCTGATCTATGAATGGGCTGTTCCATAAAAGGTTGTTCAGTCAGAACAGGTGTTTCCACTTGATCCGTAGTAGTTTGTGCTTCTTGAACTTCATCAAGTTCAATTTTGCTCCCACTGTTTCCTTCAAGGATAAACTCCTTTTCCAAGAAGGTAGCATGTCTGGAGACAAACACCCGATGATCGGTGTAAAAGTAATACCCTAAAGTCTCTTTAGGATATCCCACAAAACTACATTTTACGGATCGATATTCCAGCTTATCTGGGTCAACTTTCTTGACATAAGCTGGACATCCCCAAATCTTAACGTGTTTAAGACTCGGTTTCCTTTCTTTCCATATCTCATACGAAGTTTAAGGAACAGATTTTGGAAGGCACCATATTCAGTAAATATGCTGAGGTTTCCAATGCATAACCCCATAGGAATACTGGAAGATTTGCATAGCTCATCATGGACCGAACTATGTCTAACGAAGTTCGATTTCTCCTTTCAGATACTAATCTGGAGGAGTCCACTGGGAGACTATACCATTTACTTTGAGATAATCTAGAAACACTCCATTAAAGTATTCACCACCTCGATCTGATCGAAGAGTTACAATACTATGTTTGGTTGTTTCTCCACTTCATACTTATATTCTTTGAACTTTTCAAAGGCCTCAGACTTGTGTTTCATCAAACACATATCCAAATCCAGATCTATCATCTATGAAAGTAATGAAGTATGAAAATCCACCCATGGCTTGCTTAGATATTGGTCCACATACATTTGTGTGTACCATTCCTAGCAAATTTGCAGCCCTCTCTCCATGTCCACTAAATGGAGACTGCAGTGCCACTATAAAGTGAGATTTTCATCATCCCTTTTCTTTTATTAGTTTGTTCAATCTGAAGTAAATTATGTCACATATATACAGACCATTAGTTAAAGTACCACGCCCATAAAGGATATTATCTTTAAGAATAGAACATTCATTATTCTCAATAATAAATGAAAAATCCACCCAAGTCTAACATGGGAATAATATTCCTCACAATCGAGGGAACAAAATAACAATTATTTCAAACAATAGTCTTGCCCGTAGGCCTATGTAAATGAAATGATTCTACATCTACAGCAGCAACTCTTGCTCCATTTCCATCAGTAGAATCACCTCCTCTTCCTCAAGAGTCCTACTTCTCCTTGGTCCCTGCAATAAATTGCAGATATGAGAACCACAGGCGGTATCTAATACCCAAGTGGAAATGACATATTCACTTCTATCATGAACATACCTGAATCAGAAGCGGTAGTCTCACTACCCTTCTTCTTCTTCAATTCTGCAAGGTAAACCTTGCAGTTCCTCTTCCAGTGCCCCACCTTGTTACAGTGAAAGCAAACAACTTTGCTCTTGGGGTCTTCAGCTTTTGGTGGAACCGGCGTTTTCTCACCTACTTTCTTCTTCTTGGAAGAGTTCCTCTTCCTTTTCTTAGGATTGGAACCTTCACCAATTAGAAGAACGGAACTCTTCTTAGGGGGAAAATTCGATTCCACAGTCTTCAACATGTTGTGGAGTTCAGGCAGGCTGACATCCAACTTATTCATGTGAAAGTTCACAACAAACTGCGAGAACGAACTCGGAAGCGATTGCAAGACCAAGTCTTGGCTCAGCTCCCCATCCATGGCAAAACCAAGTTGTCCAAGACGTTCAATCAAATTGATCATCTTAAGTACATGGTCATTCACAGATGATCCCTCAGACATCCTACAACCGAACAGCTCCTTCGATATCTCATATCGAGCTGTCCTCCCCGCCACATCATACAACTCTTGTAGATGCATGAGGATAGTGTGAGCATCCATATGCTCATGTTGCTTCTGTAGCTCAATGTTCATGGAAGCTAGCATGATGCATTGAACAACATTTTCATCATCTATCCACCTACGATACACAACATGTTCATCATTATGTGCATCACTAACAGGTTCAGTAGGCTTAGGTGAGTCAATCACGTATTCCAGCTTCTCAATCCTGAGAACAATTCTCAAGTTTCGAAGCCAGTCAGCATAATTAGGACCAGTCAATTTGTGAGCATCCAGTATGCTCCTGAGTGATAGTGCAGAAGACATAACGTATAAAGTAAATCTGTAAATGATAAACACATAACAACACTTAGCAAATATTCGATTTCATTTCAAAACACTATCTGAATCGGGTCTTTATTCGTAAGTGGCTCCCACTAGTTTTCCTAATTTATTCAACCCCCTACGTGAAAAATTAAGCATTCATAATGCTAGTGGGAATAGGGATCCTACATTCCATTACACGACCCCGGCTGTAGCACGAACCGCCATGTAATGTTCAATAGGCTGACAACTCTTGTCAATTACATCTCATGTTATTCCCTAATCAAACTTTAGCCTCTTGAATAATTGAGTCTCGGTTGTAGCACGACAAACTCAATATTCTAAGTCAAGTCTAACCCAACATTCCGTACAGTTGAATCAGTCCCCAAAGGCCCACGGCTGTAGCACGTACCGACCTTTAGATTCTTATTCAATGTACACATCTCTATGTAATAGACAAGTATTTCTTATTTCGAAATCAAAGCCCTCGGCTGTAGCACGAACCGATAATGATTCAAAAATAAGAACTACTTTTCTATCATGTTGGAAGGCTATGACCGACACAAGCCTGTTGTGTCATTGGCCAATTACTACTTGATATTATTTAATTTTAGAGGGATTATATTACGTTACAATCATAATCATATTATAAAGAGATTCTTCCTTTTAAATTAAATATTTCAAATCAATAATAAATAATCAGACGATTCCCAGATCGGGTGGAGCATTGTCAAGATGCGTCACTTAATAACCCTTTCTTACAGATAGAAATCTGTTGTTGACAGAATCATCCTTTCTCTCATATCAAAAATTCATATTCAATTACGTGTTTCACAAACACAAGAATCTCATGATTGTATTCATAATATTGTTCTTAAGGTTATGAAACAATTTCACTATACTAGGTTGTCTAACAAACGCCTTATGTTTATTTAAGTTCACCTAAATCTATCATCGCATGATAAACTAAGCATATATCACATATATCAACATGAATAAACATCAAGTTAGGCATGTTATATCATCTAGCACATTATTCTAAGCATTATACATCTCTATGTATCATATGAAGCATTTAAAAGCAACTAAAACAGCTTTAAAACACTTCATGGAAATATAAACAGTTCAAAACTTTTATATAAACTAAAATTCATCACTCCATTAGATCCGTCTCGGAAAAACGAATCCAACGGTATATTACACGCCTAAAACGGAGTTACGAAACTCCCAGAAAATCAATTTTAAAATTAACAGATGGGCTGTAACGCATTACAGGAACGCGTTACAAGCCCTGTAATGCATTCTGGTGATGCGTTACACACCTTTTAAGCCATTTAAGGGTGTAACGCATTCCATGAATGCGCCACAGGTGTGTAACGCATTCCCGGAATGCGTTACACCCCCTTTTTTTTTTCTGCAGCCGCAGCCGCCTTTTCCCTCCTCGAACTGCGTGCATGTCAGACCTACATGTTTTGTGCTTTTCTTGTTTCTTTCGTGCAGCAGAAACAAATAAACACAGACAACATACAGATGTTGTACAGATATATATACATACTTATAAACAATTTATATATATATATATGATTTATTTAATTACGAATTTTAATTACAATAACTTCAAAAATTCATAATAAAAAATCTATACATCATAAAATTATGAAAAAAATACCCAGACGATCTACAACACTTGTAGAGCCCAGATCAACATTCAAAATTATTCTGAGAAACGATTTCTCATCAGACAAAATTAATCCATGATATAACTTGTAAAAACCATAATTAATTCATACAAGCATATAAAATTCTGAAATTTTTACCACAGATCTATATGCATACAACCTATGCTCTGATACCATTGTTGGATTTTAAACGCAGCGGGGTCATGGTAAAACACTTTTACACATACAAAATCCAAATAAAAGCATATAAATCGTGAATAAAAATTCGAGGGATCGAATCTAACCTTTTAAAATAATTCGGAGACAACGATCAGAGATCCTTAGCAGTTGCTCCTCAAGTGTGAAGCACTCCACCGGTATCCACCAAGAAAACAATGTTAAGGAGGAGAAAGAAGGTGGAGAGAATTGGGTTTTCCAAACTTTTTGGGTTTTCGGGTTCGATGTGAGTTAGAATAAAATAGGGTCTATAATAGTGTATTTATAGGCAAAATTTTCAGCTGAAATTTTCCCATAAATATTATTATTATTATTATCCCATTTATTATTCTCATTAATAATTAAAACACCTTTTAATCATTAATCCTTTTTCTAAACACTTTAGAAATAATTCTCTCTCTTGATTTAATTTCCAAAAATTAAATCCTTTAATTAATAATATTAAGAACTTTTCTTAATTAATTTATAATCAATTAAATCTCATTTAATCAATTATTAAATTTGCCAATTAATTATTTATTTCATAAATAAATAATTATTAGCCATTATTAATTAATTCCTCCACCATTAAATCATTCTCTTTTTATGGTGTGACCCTGTAGGTTCAATATTAAGCCGGTAGTAGAAATAAATAATAATAAAACTATTTTATCATTATTTATATAAATTCTCTAATTTATTAAATATGATTAATTAATTAATCACATTTATTCTACATCGTGAGTGATGCTTCTCAACATATCGCGACTATCCGGATAATATGAATTCACTGCTTAGAATACCAAGAACCTGTCAGTGAATAGTTACCGTACAATAAACTCCTTCTTCCCTATAATGTCCCGATTAAATACAAGGCATGAATCTCGTGTCAAGCCTATCTAATTCAATCACTTTGCTTACCATTTACTATGCGTAGTTCTATGCAAATTAGAAACTCCTTTCTAATTTCATTCACTCTGGCCAGAGATTCCTGAACTAGCATAAGTGGATCAGCCTTGAACATTCGCTTCCTTCACTGGAAGGGGTAGATCCTTTATTGATCATACACTATCTTCGTGTACAAATTCCTATACCCAGAAGAGCCCTAATAATTGTCCCTGGAGACTAAGAACTAAACCAAAACATAGTTCAGTGTACACAAGATGGCTATGATGACCTCAAGTCTAAGGATACTTGTACAACTATCACTATGTGAACAACTGCTGACACGTGAGTGAACTCCATCAGTTGTTCAGCTGGGCGAGTCATGTTCAGTGAACTTATTTTATAATAAGCACCTACATACTAGCTATAGTCTCACCACACAAATGTCTATGAGAATAGACATCCTTCATAATGAAGCAAGCATAGTATGTACCGATCTTTGTGGATTATTAATTACCAGTTAGTAATCCTATGACCAGGAACTATTTAAGTTTAGAGTTATCATCTTTTTAGGTCTCACTATTATGATCTCATCATAATCCATAAAAAGCTTTACTATAAACTATGGTATATCTTATTTAAACACTTAAATAGATAAAGCCCGTAATAAAAACAAAATAAGTCTTTATTAATATCATTGAAATCAAAACAGATTACATAAAAGTTATTCCTAAATCCTAATACACGATTGGACTTAGGACATATTCCTTTCAGGGAGTCCATCAAATGCATAAGTGGCTGAGTGGCCGTCCAGCATAACGTCCTATTGCGACCAGGGTGATGACCAGTGGGGAATTCGTCCATCTACTAGTAGAAAAGGTTACTTATTGGTATCTTTGCCTGATCAGCAAGATATCAGGTTTATGCCAAAATTCTTTCCTTTCCAAATTTATTGGATATTGCAATTCTGTTCATACTTTACATGACAGAGGTTTTCAGGAAACGTATGTATATATATAGGTGTATATATATATCGGGACTTAATGAAGTATATCATAACTTCATTTCCTTCAAAATATTTCAAAGATTGAATCTATTCAAGTCTTATCTTGTAGTCTCATCAGTGTGATGAACTTTTGAAACTAATTATAACTTGAACGGTGGTAGTTCAAGTAGTATTCGGAAAAGATATAAGTATATTGGAGTATCTTGTAACTTCATCTTTTAAACTTATATCTAGTAAATGATTATCTTATGCATATCAAAGACTTTCAGAAAAACGTTGAGACAAGGTTAGATATATGAGATAACCTTGCAACGATATTTTTATACAGTTATAAACTGGAACTTTGTGTATATTATACATGGAAGAGGACTTCCAAGATTTTGAAAAGTATATATGTATATATACTGAATATTTTGCGACTTCATCACATTAAGATATCAACTTGGTTCATTTCTTTTGACCAAGACTTTCATGAGTACCATGAGAAGGCTCATATATTGTTAATCATTATACATATTCTTTTGGTGGGCTTGCTGCTCACCCTTGCTTTCTTCTTTCATCACACAACATCAGATAGACAAGATGAACAGGACCAAGCTCCTAATTCGTGAGCGGATAGGAAACGTTCCGCAGTTTCCTATAGGCGTTGATGTCGCTGTAGCTGAGGTAGGAACTACCCATAGGCTAGGCTTTCAACTTTTGATGTATCAGATTATGTATATTTATGAATTGTAATAATGGCAAAGAAATGTAAATTTATTCAGAAACCTGTTTAAGGTGTATTGGCATATAATTGTGGAATAAAACGACTTGTGATTATTTTTTGGATATTCATCTCTGAGACTATAACTTGTGGTGTGTGTATTTAAAGTGGGGTCACAGTACAGAGTAGTTGATTATTTATTAAGATTGGGTGTTATTAAGGGAAATGGAACTCGTGACAACCCGGATCCCCGACCCCGGATTTGGGGGTGTTACAGAAATGGTATCAGAGCTAAGCGTTATAAACCTCAGAGATGATGTGACGTTAAGATAATAAGTTCACTAAGATAATAAGAACTCTTGCCAAGTTCATAGTCGGGCTACCTAACGTAGTACCGACAGTTAAAACCCTTATGGGAACCCTTATAAATGTAGCGATAGAAGCGTAGTTCGTTATCGTATATGGTAGCGGGACACCGAACCCTGAGGTTGAGGAGCAACAGCGCGATGATGTTTTATTACTAATTGGAGATCAGATTGTGGATCCGATAGAGCGTCCTAACGCAGGACCGGATGATGTTCATATTGAGGATGTAATGGTTGAGGATGTTTTTCTATATGGGATTGTTGCTGAGGAGGATCTCGTGGAAGATCCTAACAAGAATGAATAAAGGACCATTGAGGAATTGATGACCATGGTTAGGGAAACTACCAGAGGTAGGATTGGCCGATCACTACCGGAGGTTCGTTCAAGTTTGTAAAGATAGTAGCCCCTTTAACGCGGCTTACTCGTAAGACTGAGAAGTTTGAATGGATAGAGAAATACGAGAAAAGCTTTTAACAACTAAAGCAAAGATTGGTGACGGCCCCTATGTTGGCATTATCGGATGGAAAAAGGAGATTTTGTGATTTGTATTGACGCTTTGCATAAGGAATTAGGGTGCTTCTTATACAGCACAACAAGGTAATCGCGTACGCGTTAAGACAATTAAGGGAATATAAAATTCGATATCCCCACCCATAAGCTTGGGCTCGTGGCAATAGTTTTGCCCTAAAGATTGGAGGCACTACTTGTATGGAGAAAAGTGCGAGATTTACACAAGCCATAAGTGCTCTAGTACATTTTCACGCAGAAAGAGCTCAACATGCGCCAAATGAGGTGGTTAGAGCTAATCAAGAATTATGATTGGGAGATTCTTTATCATTCAGGGAAAGCCAATGTGGTGGCTGATGCCCTTAGTAAAAAGGAGAGACTCAAGATAACAATGTCTTTGGGAAAGTTTATAAGAAATTTTGAGAAAATGGAAAGAGAAGTGAAGGTAACCAGAGCCGGTACCGAAAAGATGTTTGAGATTGCAATACAGTCCGAATTATCGGAAGAGAACATATTGTGCCAGAAAAAGTGATGAATGAAGGCAGAGAGCCAACAATTAGATAAAAGATTAATACCGAGAAAGATAATAAGGGAATAATGAGGTATTCCTACAGAATTTGGGTTCCAAATGTTCAAGAGCTTAAAGATGAGATCTTAGATGAAAGCTAGTTTGAGGAATAAGATTTAGGGCAAACCCTGAATGTGATAGTCAGGGAGGACGCCATCAAGATAGAAGGAACCCATAACATAATGAAGTGGAAAATGAGGATTTTAACGTATAAGATAACCCCAAGTATGGGAGAAGGATGAAACATTTCATACTAAGGAAACAGAAAGACGAGTAAGGAAAGGAGACCCGAGACGGTACTCCTATACGGCAATTCATGGACCTTTCTAAAAAGAACTTAGACTACTATCCCCAACCACCACCTTGAGGAAACAATGCAGTGAGAAATTCTTTCAGGGCCTTTAAGTCGCTAAGCCCTTAGAGTTCCAAGGAACAAGCTGAACCAGTCGAGGCAAGAACCTCGCTAAAGGAAATATAGGAATCATTGGAGATTCTAAATGATTGACGAATCACAAAAGACTGTTTTTGTCACTTACCCTCCTAAGAGAGAGACCACTCGCTGGTGAAAGGCCAAGGAAGGCACGGAGCAAGAAATTATAATAAACTGATTTAAGTTCAGTCAATTGTTTTCGGGAAAGTAATTCCCAAAGATAAGGAGATAATGTAAAAGCTTTGGAGCTAGAACAAAAGCGGATAAGTATGATGAATTGTGAATCTAAGTTGTAAAAGTTGTCAAGATTCGTTCTAAGGGCACGAATCCAGAATGACGGGATGTTTGAAATCAATGCTTATGTTGTGTTGGTTCATGAATTAATGATAAGAGAAAGGAAAATAAAAAGAAACTGAAGTGGAAAGGAATATAAAGGCAATAGAGTTTGAGGAATGATAAGGGAGTTGGGTATGAGGAAACCCTAAAGACTCGTAGCAATAGAAATAGGAAAGTATGTAATCGTCAGGATGAGGGTGATTCACCATGAGTTAAAGTTGATGATTGAAGGAACAAGAGATACATATATTTTATCCCTTGTAAGTTGGGAGGATTCGAGGAAACCTTGAGATAGTTCGAAGGATAAATAATGAGATGCGGATAGACCGAGGAGACAAGGAAGTAAGAAATTAGGAAAATTGGATGAAGGAAGTGACCTTCAAGAATGTGAAGTGTAAGACCGGTGGCTTGATACCCAGAAAGGGAGATGCCAGGTATGAAATATATCCCAACATTGAGATGACTGTTGAGATAAACAACAAAAGTAAATAAGGAATTATTAAGAAGAAGTTTACGTTGAACACGACCAATATCTTCCAGAACATCCTTGTTATCGTTACCAAATTAGGCAAGAAAAGCGGATAACCGTTGTTATCTTTTGGAGGCCATACTGATTGACCTCATTTTGAATACAGATGTTATTGTGAAATTAGGCATATACTATCGAGGTGGGAATGATTGAATGAGACACCCTTATCAGGGATATATGACTTGATTTATCCATGGAAGGATGCATGTACCTTTTTAAAGGTGGAATTAAGGATAAAACATCAGTAACTTAAAATGAATCCTAGGGGAATGCATAAAGGTTGGCATTTCACCCTTAATAGGGATAGTATGAGTTTGACAGTATGAATTGGAAAGGATTAAGGTAATAACAACCTTTAAGAATCAGTGGAGAAATTTTTCAGAAGTATATAGACAATGATTCTGGTATTAATAAATGGTATCTTGATATACCCTGTATCTAGGGAATACAGGAGGAACGATTCGAGGATAACCTTAGAGGTTTTACAAGGAGAAAGGTAATATTCAAAATTCTCAAGAATAAAAATGTTGACAAAGGAAATATGACGTAATTATAATGATGCCAAGTGGGGCACGTGTTAAACCACGAGAAAGTATGGATCGAACCAGTAAAGGTCGAATTTGTGCCAGGCAATTAGGACCTAAGATTAAAGATGTTCTAAGTATGATTGAGAGTCAGTCGTGACAGTGATTAACCTCTAAAGACTGAGGCAATAACTTATGGAAAAATGGTGATATTTTTTTACTCACCAGATTTTAAGGAAAACATCTTCACATAAGCAGTGATTGAAATGGGGTAGAAAATTAGTGAAAGTGGTTAAGATGACATTGATTGTAAGGAAATTTTACTATCAGGAAAGGCCAAAGAGGTGGCCGACACTTTAAAGGTAAGAGGATAATTATAGGCTCTTGTGCCAAAGGAATACAGTGATGATGGTTAAAGCTATGTAGGTTGTATTATGGTTTGGAAGATTGACATTCCTTCTGATGACTGTGCAATACCCAACAGTAATAGTGGTTGGTAAAGGTTTAATTCGTGTAATCGCCATGAGCGGGCTATCTATCTCAGAAGGTAATATCTTGAGAATAATCCAGGACCATATTTTAAAAAAGGACTAAACGAACCTTGAGTTAAGTCTTCTATTTAAGGCATACGATTAAGAATGGTATTCACCTGCTATCGTTGCTTTGACTGAAACTCTTCTGCAATTTTATCTACTTCATGTCATGTATGTATGTCAGGATAAGGAGTGTTCTTCATGAATCATGAATGGTGATTAGGTTACCTCCTTAGAAGAATTTTATACGACATATATAGACTCCGTATGGTTAGATATTAAGATTTCATGGAAAATGAATGACGACAGTAAGTCAGTGGTGGACCATAGTAGTGCAGCAATGATTCTGCGAGTAATGAGTCGATTATAACCATGAGAGTTGTATTGGAATGGATGTTGAGATTAAGTACCACTAATCGGGTCGTGGTGATGTATAAGTTATCATTGAATAGACTAATTAAGTAGATTATTTACCTATTGAATATTTATTCCTCCTTATCAATTGAGGGTCGTATGACTATACGAGGAAGGTTGCGATGCAAGCATAGAATTCTAGTAATGATGATGTCTAGAATGAGATCCCATATTCGATTTTCAATGTCGAGGGAGTTTCAAAGGTGATTGTGTATAAGCTCGAGGAAGAGCATGGGTCCATAGAATGATGGACGGAATAGCAAAAATATTTAAGCATGTGAAATGCGATGCGATAATACTTGATGTTGATATATATACGTATATGATTTGTTCTCCTATGACAAACCTCTATAATTCAGAGGTAGGTTCCAAGCCAGATATTTTGTGGCAGTATATTTTTTTTTTCTTTTCATATATACAATTCTCTTCAATTCGTTCTTTTCTCTTCTTTTCATTTTGTATAAGCTGAGAAGAACAACCCTTCCAGAAGGGGAGGTATTGCCGAATGACTATCTATAGGTGTGATAGAAGCCTAGTAGGATACCAACTATTATTTAATTGCTTGTCAAGTACTAAAGGCTGGCCACCTTCTGTACTAACTATGCAATAGGATAAGTGTTCATGATCATAGTGATCTCTCAACAAATTCCTTTACTTCTATATGATTGATCAAATTTTGGAAAATAGAAACAGCTGAAAAAGGAGTAATAGAGTTGTGGTAGTATTCGGAATGGAAACACATTCGTGATACTAAGGTTGACGTGGTTATTAAAAGGTTATAGAACGCTAATGAGCAGAAGTATAACCAGTATAATATTAGGAACGGAAGGTAGTAGCGATTACGAACTGGAAAAGAATGGGTATTGAGAAGCAAAAGCTCTAATGCTAAAAGTTATAATGAGAGTCTGTGCAATAGACTTGAAAGAAATTGGAATGATCACTTAACACGGATTGAGTTTCTTACGACAATAGATCATATGTCATTATCGAGATGTCGCCTTATGAGATCCTTGAGGGAAGATAATGTCGATCTCCCTTATGTTAGGATGAAGTTGTAGAGCACAAGATGCTCGGACCCGCAGTAGTCCAAATGACCAAGGATATAATAGATCTAATCAGAGGACGGCTGGTAGTAGCCCAAGATGGGAACACGAAGTATGTTGATTTGACACGAAAGGACAAGGAATAGGAAGTAGGGGACCTAGTGTTGTTATAGGTATTCCCTTGGAAAGGATGGATGAGGTTCGGAAAGAAAGGAAAGCTAAGCCCACGAATTGTTGGACCCTTTGAGGTATTAAGACATATTGGGAAGTGAGCATATGAGCTAGCCCTACCCCTGAACATGTAGCAAGTCATAACGTGTTCCACGTATCAATGTTAAGGAAGTGTAATTCAGATGCCAGATAAATAGGGGCATATGAGCGCATAGACACGCAACCCGACGTAACCTATATGGAGCAACCAGGAAGGGTTAGAGAGTGAAAAGGAACAAGTGCTTAGGAGAAGGGTTATTAAACTAGGCAGAGTTGGTGGTAGGACTACAATATGGGAAAATTTACTCGAGAGTTAGAAAGTGCAATACTAAGAGAGTATCCCTATTCATTTTCTATCTGATTCCGGGACGAAATCCTTTTAAGGAGGGGAGACTATAATAACCCCAATTTTTGGAAATTTTTGAAACCCTTATGAATAGTGTTTTTGCTGAATGAGAAAACTTTTCATGCCCCACTATGTAGGGATTCTGTTATGGATATTCTGAGATTTTATTAGTATTCTATATGACATATAAGTGTATGTAAAGATCGTCAGAATCCAATTCCGAACACTTTGATTTTTCCCGAAAATCCACTAGATACGGAAAGAATTGAGTATAAGGTAACAGGATAAAAAGGATTTAAATTAAAGGATTATAAGAGAGGATCATAAAAGGAATATAATATATTGAGAAAGGTTAAGGAAACCCAAGTAATAAGATCCCGGGTATGATCCCTCAAACGATAAACGAAAACGAAAGTTAAGCGAACCGTATAACAGACCAGCGGTCATTAGGCAAACAATTAGGAAGTTAATCAAAGGGATTAGAGAGGATGATGTCACCCATCCAATGAGAAGAGGACAAGGAGGGGAAGATGACATCATAGCATGACATAAGCATGACATGGGAAGGAAGGAGATGTGTTTGAAGTAGAACCACACAAAGTTAAGGCTAAAAAGGTAATTAACTAAAACAAAAACAAAATTTCATCCACCAAGCCAATCATTTCATTTTCATCAAACAAAACACAAAATATTTCTCTTCACCAAGGTTGCTCTCGGCTTTTTTTCAATTTCAAAGGGAGAATTTTCAAAATCCAAGATCCAAGCCTCCTAAATTGGTAAGATAATTCCCTAGTGTTCTTGATGCATAGATATGGCTATATTATGAGTTTAAGCTTTCAATTATTTCTAAATCTTCTTCAAGAAATTAATGAAGAAGATAATGAATAGTGATTTCAAAGTTTTTAACTTGATTTTTCTTGTTTTCCTTTAAGATCCAAGCATCCCTAAGACTTCTCAAGGCTTCTTAGGGCTTCCTAGCTACTCCCACCACTTCAAGGAAGGTATATCATCTCCAAACCCTAGATTCCTTTATATAATAAGATGATTTTGATTGTTATGGTGATATAGTAGCTTAATGCTTGTGGTTTAGAGTTTGGGTTGGAGTGGTAGTGAAATGGAATGGTGAATCTTGTTATTTTGGTTAAAAGAACTTAAGTATAGTTAAATTCAAGCTTAAGCATAAGTATAAATGTTAATATTGGATTTATTGGGGATGTTATGATGTGATAAGGATGGACTTTGGTTGTATGAATGGATTGGGGTTAAATTGTGATGGTTTTGGAATGGTTTAAATTTGGGAAATCGCGTAAACATAGCCGTCGTAATGTCCGATTTACTTTAGACTGCTTTTGTTCATAACATTAGGACCCGAGAACCCCCTGCTAGATGTTGACCATTGCCATATTTAGATAGCTCAGGTTACGAGCTTCGTTTTGATATGTAGTTCGTTTGATTCCGATGCACGGTTTAGGAGAAACGACCGTTTCAAGTAACGGCGTTTCGCGAACGAAACTTTTCCCCTCGCCTTACTTTGAAACATAGGTTAAAGACCAAAAAGGGTTAATTTGTCACACCCCCAACTTAAATAGCGAAATAAATATAGCTATTACATCTTTTTAATGAAGAATACACAACCAAAATCCAAGATCTTACAGTTTAGGGTTTGGAACAGCCCAACACTACCAACTATTACATCTGATTACAAATACCGAGTCCTCACACAACTATTATTACTTATTCTACCTGAGCTCGAACATAAGCATCAGCATCACAGGTCTTACGGGCAGTCTGCTTGAGTCTAACCATAGCTGCTAGCTGTAATATAAGGGTAAAGCAAGAAGTGAGCCAAAAGCTCAACAAGTGCTAATAGTACAACGCAAAACATAAATCGAGGTATACCTTTAGGAATGACAATGGAAAGACATAATCAATGATAACGAGAGATAAAACTTATGTGAGTTGGCATCATTTTGCTTGCATCAAAACAAATTTTAAAAATCATTCTTAATCAAAATCATTTTATGACGCTACGGATTACAGCCGGTGATCAGCCGCGAAGTAATCCCGAACCTCGCTGGGTTCTAAAACATTATTGGGAATCCCTAGGCAACTTTTAAGCCTAATATAAGTGTGGAAAGGACTCGCGTCTCAGTCCAGATCCACCATTCAAAGAAAACATTTATCCCCCTTTGGGACTGAAAAATCCACATTTTAATCATTTTAAAAACTGATGCCGATTTATGACAAAATCTCTTTCGACTGTAATCATTTTTATCAAGGGATTATAGATCAACTTGAAACACTGGAAATATGACACTAAATCTCAGGGCCATGATCCACTAGACTTTACTATATTAGGGTAATTGAGAGGTTTCCATAAACAAGAACTTTGACAAGGAAATTGAGCAAGGCTATTGGATAATATGAAAGAGTAATGCCAAACTAGGCTTAAAGCAATGGTTGTAGACAAGGTATAGGTATTAGAACATCAAGAAGATAAGCATCACTGGTTCCAATAGGATAGAGGTGTTAAAATATAAAGAAAGTGATCATAAGCTCAAGATATAACAGGGTATCAAGCTTTAGGGTAAGGATAGGGTTATCAAACAATCATGAATGAATTTAAGAAATGATTGGCTTTTAGGTATCAAGATAAAGTTTCTATCGAGGTTATTTCAAGAGTTGAATCAAAGCATCAGGGTGCAATATCAAGATTTCTCAGGGATCAATAGCATGATAATCAAAAGGATCAATAAAGTATTATAACAAATCTCTATTTTATCATGGCATTAAACTATCATGAAAGACTTTTGAACTACTTGCAATACGTACTCGAGGGTTCATGGCATCTCTATGTAACTCAAAGATAAGCAAAAGATACGCTTGATTTAAATGTATCAAAATGACTCAGGATAATTGCATCGATATATATATGAACTGTTTACAGTAAATACGAAGGTCAAGTTGAATCACTTGCCTTGAGATAGACTGGTCTGGTCTGACTGGTAGGAGCAACAACTGGAGGTTCACTCGACTTTTATGGAAATTTTTCCCTCGTCTCGAGATCCTACATAAATAATAATAATCCTCATTATAATATATTCTTACCATCTTAACCTATTTACAACCCGAAATTAAACATGAATGGCACTTAGGCCTATACGCACTTAATTCATATCCACCATTATATTTTCAAATGTACACACGTAGCCACATAATCACATATCGTATATTAATACCAAATAACATCATATACACCATAATGCCACACTAGGCTTGGATGATCTCGACTCACCACTTAAGTCACTTGGTCGCTAACTAAACAAAGTCTTCAAATTTGGGCTTCCTAACTCAATGTGTCTTTCCTAAATTATCCAAAACCTATTGACCCTCACTTGTGCCTTTTTCTCTACTGACCTTATAATATCTTACAACTATGGTGGTTGACCTAATACTCACTTCTAAGTGTTCTAAGACTATGTGATAAGTGAAAGTGCTCACTGGTGCAAATTTCAGAATGGTAACTAAGGTTTCTTGAGTGCATTAGACACTCTTAAACTACAAGTTTTTCTTCAAAATTTTTACACAAGACTCTCCTGACCTAAGGGCATCTCACAAGCTTGATGTGGCTCAAAGGCCTGGCTTGGGCCTTCTTGGGCCTAAGCTAAAATTCCAAGGTTCCCCTGTTTTTCTGGGCAGAAAATGCCCTGACTTGAATTAACTTGTGACACATGGTTCTAGCTCATATCCTATGAACTATGGTTGGAAAAACTTCTCTGACATACCCTCTAACTAAGGCCCAATTGGGCCTAATGAGGGCCTACCCATGACATGGCCAAATCTCCCTATTTCTAAGTTGCAACAAAACTGTCCCCTGCTGGACAGATTTTGTTATTCTACTTGTGCACCTAACCAAATGACATGCAAACCTCCAACCAACTCCTAAAACCTATTATATACTCCCCATACTAACTTCTGGTAGCTTGGGCCTCAAAGTGCACATCAATGACATGGTCAAAACTCACTCTAAACCTCAGGGTATTAAACTGATTTTTCTGCAGAAACTATAACTCTCATTTTTCCAAGGTTTTGACTTGACAACTCAACTAACAAAAACTCAATACTTAAACCAAGACTTATACATGGTAATCTACTGAACTAACTCCTTTATCCTCAAAATAACATTGGGTGAGATCATCCATGCCTAAAAACAACAACATGCAACTAAATATATAACATGCAACTCATGAAAAGCACATAACAAGATTTCGGCTAGGCATAAAGTTGTAAATGCTTGCAAAATCGACTTGCACCTAATACTTATCCTTAATAATTATGAAATATAACTTCTTTTAAGTATTAATAAGAAATTCATCATGGAAACAATCTATTTAAGCACATCTATTTTGAATTTTATAGATAACAACATGATTTCGAAAAGAATAGCATGCAAAACATGGTTGATCATCATTTTAATGTCTTAAAACTAGCATGCATGGCTAAACATAAATTTATAATGAGATTTCAGTAGCATGCAAAGGATTTTAAAGCATGATATCTCCATAAAATACTTAGTTAGCACATATACATAATATATCTCATAGAGAGCTCTTGAATTCACAAGAATCAAGAGTTTCTCTTTGGAGATCACACAAAACTACACATGCAACCATGAAACTTCATCTTCCAAATCACAAAACTCTTGGGAAGTATATAAAATAAATGTAGGTGAAAGAATTACACTAGGGAAGATGAGAAATGGAATGAAAAATGGAAGGGAGTGGGGAAAATGAGGTTCGGCCGAGAGCAAAAGGGAGGGAGGGGAAGAGAGAAATTTTTGTGGTGTGTTGGAGTATGAAATGATGAATGACTTCTCTCCACTTTGATTTGTTTGTTTTATGCTATTTGGTTGACAAGTAATGAGTGGAAGTGAGAACTTACAAAAATGTCCCTTGGCTAAAGTTAGGCCATTTTGCATGCAAGGCTAAGGTAGTAATTTGGTAATAATCAAATGAGTTAGTGGGGTTGGAAAAGTCTTATTTGCCCTTTGAGAGAATAGAAAGATGATTTGCATGCATGGTCTCTTATGTAATTTGATAATTATAACAAATAAAATTTGTAAAGATTTATTTTTATAAAATAAAATACAAGTTCAAAAATTATAAAATTTATACCATAAAATAACTTGTATTTTTAGAGACTTTATAAAATCATTTTCAAAATTTGTGAACAAAATGCCTTTTAAAAGAAGATTTTTCCAAAGCTTAGAATATTCCTTATAAATCAAAAATAAAGAAATTAAATAAACTCTTGCTTTGAAAAATCATATACTACCCAAAGCAAATTTATAATGCAGAAATTTTCACTCACACAAACGTACAATCATTGAATATATTTTCATTTAACTTAATATTATACCAAATTCACAAATAATATTATATAAAATGCCGGTCGTAACATCCTCTCCCCCTTAAGGGATTCTGTCCCCAGAATCTAAGAGAACATATGAGGATACCGGGAACGCATATCAGACTCTAACTCCCAAGTCGACTCTTCGACCTTAGGGTTCCTCCAAGGTACTTTTACTAACTTTACTGACTTATTTCTAAGACTCTTTACTTGCCAGTCGAGTATTTTAACCGGTTGCTCCATAAATGACAGGTCTGCCTGAATTTCTACGGGTTCATATTCTATCACATGGCTAGTGTCAGGATTATATTTCTTAAGTAACGACACATGGAACACGTTATGCACATGCCGATACTGAGGTGGTAAGGCCAACTCGTAGGCCACCTTTCCTACTTGACTCAAAATCTCAAAAGGACCTATGTATCTAGGTGCTAACTTTCCTTTCTTGCCATATCTCATCAACCCTTTCCTAGGTGACACCTTTAGCAACACAGCTTCGCCAATTTGGAATTGAACATCCTTACGCACTGGATCCGCATACTTCCTCTGTCTATCTTGAGCAGCAAGCAACCTTTTCTGAATTAACTTGACTGAGTCATGCAACTGTTGTACCAATTCTGAGCTGAGAATTCTTCCTTCTCCTACTTCATCCCAACTTGTTGGTGATCTACATTTTCGCCCGTACAAAGCTTCATATGGTGGCATGCCGATACTGGAATGATAGCTGTTGTTATATGAGAATTCAATCAATGGCAGGTGGTCGTCCCAACTTCCTGCAAAATCGATTGCACAACTGCGCAACATGTCTTCGATTGTTTGAATCATCCTTTCGCTCTGACCATCAGTCTGCGGGTGATACGCCGTGCTCATATTCAACTTCGTGCCAAGACATTCCTGGAATTGCTTCCAGAATCTCGAGTTAAATCGGGGATCTCTGTCTGAAACTATTGATACGGGTACTCCATGCCTTAATACGATTTCGTGCACATACAGATGAACCAACTTGTCCAGTGACGACTTCTCATTTATTAGAAGGAAATGCGCCGACTTCGTAAGACGATCAATTATAACCCATATTGCGTCATGTCCGGATTTTGTTCGCGGTAGTCCTACTATAAAGTCCATAGCGATATTTTCCCATTTCCATTCTGGAATCTTCAGGGGCTGAATTAATCCGCTTGGTCGTTGATGTTCTGCCTTTACTTTCTGACAAGTATAACACTTCGCAACCCATTCTGCCACGTCTCGCTTCATATTTGGCCACCAAAAGTTCTTCTTTAAGTCTTGATACATCTTGGTGCTTCCCGGGTGGATTGAAAATTTTGAATGGTGGGCTTCATGGAGGATCTTATTCTTTAATTCAGGTACATGAGGAATCTATATTCTGGATGAAAACCTTAGTATTCCTTGCTCATCCCTTTTAGTATTAATCTCTTCTCCAGATAACTGATTTTTCTCTTTTTCCATTACTTCCTCTTGACACTTCTTTATCTTTTCCATTAGTGTTGGCTGAAAGGTCATTGCACGACAAACTTCTTTGACTTTCCCATAAGCACAAAGTTCCAATTCAAATTTTCCGATTTCTTCAGATAACTCTTTTGATGTTATCATCATATTCAATCTCTCCTTCCGACTCAGCGCATCGGCCACTACGTTCGCCTTTCCAGGATGGTAATTTATCGAACAGTCATAGTCCTTGATCAATTCCAGCCATCTCCTCTGCCTCATATTGAGCTCTTTCTGAGTAAAAATGTACTTTAAACTCTTGTGATCCGTGTAGATTTCACACTTCTCTCCATAGAGATAGTGTCTCCAAATCTTGAGTACGAACACTATGGCGGCTAGTTCCAAGTCATGCGTCGGATACTTTAACTCGTGCGGCTTCAACTGTCTTGACGCATATGCTATTACCTTACTGTGTTGCATCAACACACAACCCAAACCCTTATGTGAAGCGTCGCTGAATATTACAAAATTCCCTTGATCATCTGGAAGTACCAACACCGGAGCTGTTACCAACTTCTGTTTTAACTCTTGAAAGCTATTTTCACATTCTGCACTCCATTCAAACTTTTGATTCTTTCTGGTTAACTTGGTCAATGGCGTGGCGATCTTCGAGAAATCCTTGACGAATCTTCTATAGTATCCGGCCAATCCTAGAAAACTTCGCACTTCCGTAGGAGTCTTTGGCCTCTCCCAACTCATAACTGCCTCAATCTTCGCCGGATCCACTTTAACTCCCTCATTTTCAATAACATGCCCCAAAAATTGAACTTCCTTTAACCAAAAATCACATTTGGTAAACTTGGCATACAACTTCTCTTGTCGGAGTATCTCCAATGCTATCCAGAGGTGGTGCATATGTTCTTCTTCCGACTTAGAATAAATAAGGATGTCATCAATAAATACCACGACAAATTTATCCAAATACTTCTTAAATACTCGATTCATCAGATCCATAAATGTGGCCGGAGCGTTGGTCAATCCAAACGGCATTACTAGGAATTCATAATGCCCATATCTGGTCCTAAATGCGGTCTTGGGAATATCTTCTTCCTTGATCTTTAATTGATGGTATCCCGATCTCAAATCAATCTTCGAAAAGCATTTTGCTCCCTTTAACTGATCAAAAAGGTCATCTATCCTTGGTAGCGGGTAGCGGTTCTTGATCGTTACTTTATTCAACTCCCGGTAATCTATGCATAGACGCATACTCCCATCTTTCTTCTTCACAAAGAGAACAGGTGCTCCCCATGGCGACGTACTTGGTCGTATCACTCCCTTATCCAATAATTCTTGTAGCTGGCTCGCCAACTCTTTCATTTCTGCTGGTGCCATCCTATACGGAGCCTTTGAAACTGGTTCCGTGCCTGGAGCAAGGTTGATCTCGAACTCAATTTGTCGATCTGGTGGTAAGCCTGGTAGTTCGTCGGGAAACACATCGGGGAACTCATTAACTACAGGAATATCTTCCATGCTGGGGCTGCCTCTCTCTGAATCCACTACATATGCTAGGAACGACTCACAACCTTTTCTAAGTAACTTCTTAGCCTGAATAATTGTAAGAAATAGTTGCCCTTGCCTCTGCCCCTTAAATACTACCTTCTCTCCACTCTTCGTCTTTAAATACACTCTCCTGGTCTTACAATTTATCTGAGCGCTATTCTCTCCTAACCAATCCATTCCTAAAATTATATCAAACTCTCCCAGCTTGAAGAGTATCAAGTCGGCTGAGAACTTATATCCCGAAATATCAATCTCACATTCTGGACAAAATTGATTCACAGGAATCTTCTCTTGGTTCGCAATTACCACATTTACTACCTCACTCATAACCGTTTTATCACATTGGAGCTTATCAACAAAAGATTCTGATATGAAAGATCTTGTTGCTCCCGAATCAATCAATACTTTAGCTTTGACATTATTGAGTAAAAGTGTACCTGCTATCACCTCAGAATTCTGAACAACATATTTCATCTTTAGATCAAATGTCCTTGCTGTTGCTTGCGGGGTTGGTGCGGGTGGTGGAGGTAATGCCAATACCTCAGCTGGCACGCTTGCACTGGTACTTGCCACGTTCATCAGAGCTCTGACTGGTCCTGTTGCCTTACACTCCCTAGCCATGTGTCCAGTCTTCCCACACTTGTAACACGTAACTCCTGGCTTCGGCATCTTGCACTCGTTTGCCAAATGTCCCTTCTGATTGCACCTATAACAGGTCATACTCAGCTTATTGCATACTCCGGGGTGCCTTCTTCCACAGTGCTTGCATTCTGGCCTCTGGAACCTGTTTTCTCCAACTTGCCCTTGGCTTGCCTGATTGTTCCCTTTTGATTCTTGCCTTTTGCCCAAATTTCCCTTCCTTTGAAAATTTCCGCCCTTCTGGAAACCAATCCTCTTTACATTCCGATCTTGCGAACTTCCAGCTTCAGACTTTTCTCCATAAAATGGAACCTTCCTCTTCTTATTATCCCTCTCTTTCCTTGACTGCATTCCATTATTCTCAATCAGAGCAGCTTTCTGTACTACTCCCGCATAAGTTTCAAGCTCAAACATAGCCACCCTATCTCTGATCCAAGGCTCCAATCCTTGCTGAAATTTCTTTGCTTTTTCCTCCTCAGTGCTGATATACTTTGTCACAAACCTTGACAACTCAGTGAACTTCTTCTTATACTCCAATACAGTCATGTTCCCTTGCTTTAACTCAAGAAATTTTAGCTCCATCTGATTCTGCATGTACTTAGGGTAATACTTGTCCAGAAATAACTTCTTAAATCTCTCCCAAGAAACCTGCTGAGTGACTTCCATAGCTTTTACTGATTCCCACCAATAGATGACTTCTCCCTTCAAGAAGTAAGTGGCATACGACGTCTTCTGATCGTCTCCTAACTGTACCAACTCAAAAGCCCTTTCCATCTCCTAGATCCAGGTGTTTGCTATCACTGGATCAGTGGTATCATGAAATACAGGTGGATTCACATTCTGAAAAGCTTTGAAAGTGACAATTTGTCTAGGTGGTACTGGTGGTTCAGGTGGTTGGTGTGGCTCACGGTTATCTTGGTTTTCAATTCGTTGTTGAAGGGTTAGTTGTTGTTGAGCTATAGCATTGGTTTGCTGTTGCAAGGTTTCCAGTAGTCGAAGAATATTTGGGTCTGTGGTGAAGGTGGTTGTTGGGTTCTTCTTTTTGGGAGGCATGATCCTGAAATAAGAGTTGTGTCATGATAAAATGATTCGAGGGTATCGCATGGCATTCTCATTTACATATGGGGTCAAGTTTCCAAATTAAGCAGATATGATGATAAAAACATAAAATAACAGTTGAGAGCAAATGGAACAATAACACATAATTATTGAAATTTTTAAAGGTCACAGTACATAGGATTGGGACATAGTCTGATAGTAGGAATAACAGGCTTATTTAAAGGAAAGACGGAAACAACTGGGGATTCCATAGAGTCTGATAGTACAACAACATGAAAGGTAAATGGAAAGAACTAAGGCTCCACTCCATCTGAACGGGGCTTGGTAGTCTTTTCCTCTCGAAGCGTCTTCACAATGCTCTGGAGCTCATCCGCCACCATCTGAATGACATACTGGCTGGTACGGTCCCGGTGTGCTGGCATCTCCTCAAGCTTAGTGTTGACGTACTGAACCAAGGTCTCAAGTCTCGCAATCATCTGCTCCTTGGGCTTCCCTTCGTAGTTTCGGCTGTCCGGATACACGTTCTTCAGTCGGTCTATCAGTCGGTCGTACTTGCCCTGAAGCATGTCGAACTCGCGCCTCAACTCAGCATACACGGAGAAAGCAATAGTGTCGTCCGACCCAGAGGATGACGAGGAATGCGCCCTTTGCTGATAACCAATAAGAGGAGTATTAATAATAATTTACTTAACCTACTCTCTCGCATAATATCTATAACCTACATACAAATCCTATAACCTATTTGGGCTGTCCAGGGACTCTAAACCGTAGCTCTGATACCAAAACCTGTCACACCCCCAACTTAAATAGCGAAATAAATATAGCTATTACATCTTTTTAATGAAGAATACACAACCAAAATCCAAGATCTTACAGTTTAGGGTTTGGAACAGCCCAACACTACCAACTATTACATCTGATTACAAATACCGAGTCCTCACACAACTATTATTACTTATTCTACCTGAGCTCGAACATAAGCATCAGCATCACAGGTCTTACGGGCAGTCTGCTTGAGTCTAACCATAGCTGCTAGCTGTAATATAAGGGTAAAGCAAGAAGTGAGCCAAAAGCTCAACAAGTGCTAATAGTACAACGCAAAACATAAATCGAGGTATACCTTTAGGAATGACAATGGAAAGACATAATCAATGATAACGAGAGATAAAACTTATGTGAGTTGGCATCATTTTGCTTGCATCAAAACAAATTTTAAAAATCATTCTTAATCAAAATCATTTTATGACGCTACGGATTACAGCCGGTGATCAGCCGCGAAGTAATCCCGAACCTCGCTGGGTTCTAAAACATTATTGGGAATCCCTAGGCAACTTTTAAGCCTAATATAAGTGTGGAAAGGACTCGCGTCTCAGTCCAGATCCACCATTCAAAGAAAACATTTATCCCCCTTTGGGACTGAAAAATCCACATTTTAATCATTTTAAAAACTGATGCCGATTTATGACAAAATCTCTTTCGACTGTAATCATTTTTATCAAGGGATTATAGATCAACTTGAAACACTGGAAATATGACACTAAATCTCAGGGCCATGATCCACTAGACTTTACTATATTAGGGTAATTGAGAGGTTTCCATAAACAAGAACTTTGACAAGGAAATTGAGCAAGGCTATTGGATAATATGAAAGAGTAATGCCAAACTAGGCTTAAAGCAATGGTTGTAGACAAGGTATAGGTATTAGAACATCAAGAAGATAAGCATCACTGGTTCCAATAGGATAGAGGTGTTAAAATATAAAGAAAGTGATCATAAGCTCAAGATATAACAGGGTATCAAGCTTTAGGGTAAGGATAGGGTTATCAAACAATCATGAATGAATTTAAGAAATGATTGGCTTTTAGGTATCAAGATAAAGTTTCTATCGAGGTTATTTCAAGAGTTGAATCAAAGCATCAGGGTGCAATATCAAGATTTCTCAGGGATCAATAGCATGATAATCAAAAGGATCAATAAAGTATTATAACAAATCTCTATTTTATCATGGCATTAAACTATCATGAAAGACTTTTGAACTACTTGCAATACGTACTCGAGGGTTCATGGCATCTCTATGTAACTCAAAGATAAGCAAAAGATACGCTTGATTTAAATGTATCAAAATGACTCAGGATAATTGCATCGATATATATATGAACTGTTTACAGTAAATACGAAGGTCAAGTTGAATCACTTGCCTTGAGATAGACTGGTCTGGTCTGACTGGTAGGAGCAACAACTGGAGGTTCACTCGACTTTTATGGAAATTTTTCCCTCGTCTCGAGATCCTACATAAATAATAATAATCCTCATTATAATATATTCTTACCATCTTAACCTATTTACAACCCGAAATTAAACATGAATGGCACTTAGGCCTATACGCACTTAATTCATATCCACCATTATATTTTCAAATGTACACACGTAGCCACATAATCACATATCGTATATTAATACCAAATAACATCATATACACCATAATGCCACACTAGGCTTGGATGATCTCGACTCACCACTTAAGTCACTTGGTCGCTAACTAAACAAAGTCTTCAAATTTGGGCTTCCTAACTCAATGTGTCTTTCCTAAATTATCCAAAACCTATTGACCCTCACTTGTGCCTTTTTCTCTACTGACCTTATAATATCTTACAACTATGGTGGTTGACCTAATACTCACTTCTAAGTGTTCTAAGACTATGTGATAAGTGAAAGTGCTCACTGGTGCAAATTTCAGAATGGTAACTAAGGTTTCTTGAGTGCATTAGACACTCTTAAACTACAAGTTTTTCTTCAAAATTTTTACACAAGACTCTCCTGACCTAAGGGCATCTCACAAGCTTGATGTGGCTCAAAGGCCTGGCTTGGGCCTTCTTGGGCCTAAGCTAAAATTCCAAGGTTCCCCTGTTTTTCTGGGCAGAAAATGCCCTGACTTGAATTAACTTGTGACACATGGTTCTAGCTCATATCCTATGAACTATGGTTGGAAAAACTTCTCTGACATACCCTCTAACTAAGGCCCAATTGGGCCTAATGAGGGCCTACCCATGACATGGCCAAATCTCCCTATTTCTAAGTTGCAACAAAACTGTCCCCTGCTGGACAGATTTTGTTATTCTACTTGTGCACCTAACCAAATGACATGCAAACCTCCAACCAACTCCTAAAACCTATTATATACTCCCCATACTAACTTCTGGTAGCTTGGGCCTCAAAGTGCACATCAATGACATGGTCAAAACTCACTCTAAACCTCAGGGTATTAAACTGATTTTTCTGCAGAAACTATAACTCTCATTTTTCCAAGGTTTTGACTTGACAACTCAACTAACAAAAACTCAATACTTAAACCAAGACTTATACATGGTAATCTACTGAACTAACTCCTTTATCCTCAAAATAACATTGGGTGAGATCATCCATGCCTAAAAACAACAACATGCAACTAAATATATAACATGCAACTCATGAAAAGCACATAACAAGATTTCGGCTAGGCATAAAGTTGTAAATGCTTGCAAAATCGACTTGCACCTAATACTTATCCTTAATAATTATGAAATATAACTTCTTTTAAGTATTAATAAGAAATTCATCATGGAAACAATCTATTTAAGCACATCTATTTTGAATTTTATAGATAACAACATGATTTCGAAAAGAATAGCATGCAAAACATGGTTGATCATCATTTTAATGTCTTAAAACTAGCATGCATGGCTAAACATAAATTTATAATGAGATTTCAGTAGCATGCAAAGGATTTTAAAGCATGATATCTCCATAAAATACTTAGTTAGCACATATACATAATATATCTCATAGAGAGCTCTTGAATTCACAAGAATCAAGAGTTTCTCTTTGGAGATCACACAAAACTACACATGCAACCATGAAACTTCATCTTCCAAATCACAAAACTCTTGGGAAGTATATAAAATAAATGTAGGTGAAAGAATTACACTAGGGAAGATGAGAAATGGAATGAAAAATGGAAGGGAGTGGGGAAAATGAGGTTCGGCCGAGAGCAAAAGGGAGGGAGGGGAAGAGAGAAATTTTTGTGGTGTGTTGGAGTATGAAATGATGAATGACTTCTCTCCACTTTGATTTGTTTGTTTTATGCTATTTGGTTGACAAGTAATGAGTGGAAGTGAGAACTTACAAAAATGTCCCTTGGCTAAAGTTAGGCCATTTTGCATGCAAGGCTAAGGTAGTAATTTGGTAATAATCAAATGAGTTAGTGGGGTTGGAAAAGTCTTATTTGCCCTTTGAGAGAATAGAAAGATGATTTGCATGCATGGTCTCTTATGTAATTTGATAATTATAACAAATAAAATTTGTAAAGATTTATTTTTATAAAATAAAATACAAGTTCAAAAATTATAAAATTTATACCATAAAATAACTTGTATTTTTAGAGACTTTATAAAATCATTTTCAAAATTTGTGAACAAAATGCCTTTTAAAAGAAGATTTTTCCAAAGCTTAGAATATTCCTTATAAATCAAAAATAAAGAAATTAAATAAACTCTTGCTTTGAAAAATCATATACTACCCAAAGCAAATTTATAATGCAGAAATTTTCACTCACACAAACGTACAATCATTGAATATATTTTCATTTAACTTAATATTATACCAAATTCACAAATAATATTATATAAAATGCCGGTCGTAACATAATTAATGTATGAAACAATTATGGTAAGTGTGTTAGGCAGTTGGTAAGACACTCGCGAAAGAATTGCCTTAAAACTTGTAATGGTTAATTTATTAAAAATGGTGGAGCCGAGGGTACTCGAGTGACTTAAGAGAATCAATGAGCGCAAAACGAGCGTTAGAGTCTAAGTTGATTAAAGTATAGATTTACAAGTGACTTTGGTTTAATTCCAACTCACATGTTGTTTATAGGTTACCAGACTCGTCCCAAGCCATTAATCACCCCCAGTCGCTCAGGCAAGTTTTCTACCCGTTATACTGTTGTTGTGATGTATATGTGTATATGCATGATCTTGCGATAAATGCATATTTGTTATTAGCAAATTCTTGCGATATATTGTAGCATGTGATATGGTATATATGCATGCCTGTTTCATATTCTTGGATTATATATCTGTTGGTTAAAATGCTTACAGTTGCATAATACCTATGCTAGAGATAAGCGGTATTGAGTTTACCCTTAGTATAGGGGATCAAAAGGTGAACATATTTCTAAACCGGGAGTCGATGTTCCCGAGTATAATATATATATTTTTATATATATATGGTTATAGTTTTCAAAACTATTAATCGAATAAGGTTTATTCGATAACTTTAACTTTATTTTATTAATGAATATTATTTCGAATATTCATCCGAGGACTTATGACTCCTTTATTTTATTATTGAATATTATTTCGAATATTCATCCGAGGACTTATGACTCCTTTATTTTATTATTGAATATTATTTCGAATATTCATCCGAGGACTTATGACTCCTTTATTTTATTATTGAATATTATTTCGAATATTCATCCGAGGACTTATGACTCCTTTATTTTATTATTGAATATTATTTCGAATATTCAATCGAGGGCTTATGACTCAGTTATATTATTAATGATTATTAATTGAATATTCATTTGAGGATGTATGACTCCGTTATTTTATTTATTGAATATTATTTATAATATTCATTCGAGGTATTATGACTCCGCTTATTATTTAATAATATTCTTTATTTTATTAAAGAATAATGTTTCGATAATCAAACTTATTTTCGATTATTCAAATAAAGATAGTACCTTCGTATAAGTATATCTTTGTTTATTTAATACTCATTTCAAATATAAGTCTTACAACTTCTACTTCAATTATTTGTATAAAGATTATTCTTTATGGGAATATTATTTAAATAATAATATTCAGACATTTTCTAAATATATTGGGACTGATTTACTTCATTAAATCAGCATTACTCCAAACACTCTTTAAAGTGTTTTCGAGTCTTCAAAATGATTTTTAAAAGTTAGAGCGGATCCCAAAACTCATTTTTATATTTAAGATCTTCCTTTTAAAAAGGGGATTTAAATACTCGCTCAAAACCTGAGGGATCCGGCTCTATGGTGTATTTTATATTCGCAACAAGGTTGCAGTTTTGGTAAATGAATTGATTACTTACCCAACGTTCGGGAAGTAAGTCCATCTATCGTGTCGGCATAAGCAACATGGGCTCAGTGGGCGTCCATGATAGTGTAAGTGGCTCAGTGAGAGTCCATCAAATGCATAAGTGGCTGAGTGGCAGTCCAGCATAAGGTCCTATTGCGACCAGGGTGATGACCAGTGGGGAATTTCTCCATCTACTAGTAGAAAATGTTACTTATTGGTATCTTTGCCTGATCAGCAAGATATCAGGTTTATGCCAAAATTCTTTCCTTTCCAAATTTATTGGATATTGCAATTCTGTTCATACTTTACATGACAGAGGTTTTCAGGAAATGTATGTATATATATATAGGTGTATATATATATCGGGACTTAATGAAGTATATCATAACTTCATTTCCTTCAAAATATTTCAAAGATTGAATCTATTCAAGTCTTATCTTGTAGTCTCATCAGTGTGATGAACTTTTGAAACTAATTATAACTTGAACGGTGGTAGTTCAAGTAGTATTCGGAAAAGATATAAGTATATTGGAGTATCTTGTAACTTCATCTTTTAAACTTATATCTAGTAAATGATTATCTTATGCATATCAAAGACTTTCAGAAAAACGTTGAGACAATGTTAGATATATGAGATCACCTTGCAACGATATTTTTATACAGTTATAAACTGGAACTTTGTGTATATTATACATGGAAGAGGACTTCCAAGATTTTGAAAAGTATATATGTATATATACTGAATATTTTGTGATTTCATCGCATTAAGATATCAACTTGGTTCATTTCTTTTGACCAAGACTTTCATGAGTACTATGAGAAGGCTCATATATTGTTAATCATTATACATATTATTTTGGTGGGCTTGCTGCTCACCACCCTTGCTTTCTTCTTTCATCACACAACATCAGATAGACAAGATGAACAGGACCAAGCTCCCAATTCGCGAGCGGATAGGAAACGTTCCGCAGTTTCCTATAGGCGTTGATGTCGCTGTAGCTGAGGTAGGAACTACCCATAGGCTAGGCTTTCAACTTTTGATGTATCAGATTATGTATATTTATGAATTGTAATAATGGCAAAGAAATGTAAATTTATTCAGAAACCTGTTTAAGGTGTATTGGTATATAATTGTGGAATAAAACGACTTGTGATTATTTTTTGGATATTCATCTCTGAGACTATAACTTGTGGTGTGTGTATTTAAAGTGGGGTCACAGTACAGAGTAGTTGATTATTTATTAAGATTGGGTGTTATTAAGGGAAATGGAAGTCGTGACAACCCGGATCCCCGACCCCAGATTTGGGGGTGTTACACAAATGAATCAAAACACAAGTAATTAAAAACAAGAGTCTTTAAAAACTTTCTGGTGGATTTAAACAATTCTACCAGAGATATATATAATATATCGAGAGGACTCTGTGTGCAGAAATGCTCACAACTGCTTACAAAATAGAACTTCTGAGAATACAGGAAATGCTAAAGATTAAGCTTACAAAGATTTCTCTGTTTTTGTGTTTCTCAACTATCTCAGTTATTTTTCTATTTGCTACTCTCTTGGTTTATATAATACAAAGATTACAAAGTCAAAAAGACTGAACAAATATAAAATCTAACAGTCTTAATCTTTACTATTTTTCGTCCTCTATTACCCAGTTAATGGGCTTCCACAATGTGTTTGTATCCAACTCGACGGCTGTGTGTCAGTTTTCACTGTTCAACTGATGTTTGAATTCTTGATATGTTCATCCATCAACTTTCAGATCATCCGTCGATGACTTAATTGATCATCCGTTGACTTCTATGTTAAACATCCATTGATAGTCATTTGATCATCCGTCGAAGGCTTTGTTAATCATCCGTCGGTAGCTATTTTGGCACTTGACTTCATTTCACTTACACAGAATTACAAGACATTACTTATGTATAATTAATCAACCTATTCTGCATATCTAGTTAAAGTCAACATGACTTATATGCTACTACAAATTCTATACAAAGGTGCATACATCACTTTGCTATAAACTTATTATTACATAAGCTACTCACTCGATGGATAATAAGTTAATCATCCATCGGGACTATAATGAGTTATCCGTCGGGACTATAATTCTTATCCGTCGAGTGCTACATTATTTCACTAAGTAAAATCTACTTAGATGTTTTGTTTAAGTGATCATCAAGTACACAACATATTCACAATAAGGTTGTCGAACAATTGGTGCATGTTTCTGATAACATTCACACTTCCTCACGTAGTCTTTGGCATCGGCCATCATCTCTGACCAATGAAAGCCTAAACGGGTTATCTTATGATTCAGTGCTCTGCTCCCAAGTGTTGCCCACAGATACCTTCGTGTACTTCTTCAAGAGCCAAACGTGCCTCATCAGGTCTGAGACATCTTAAGTAAGGAACCACATAAGATCTTTTGTACAAAATCCCATCGATCAAGGAGTATCTCAGTGCTCGAACAGTCAATTTTCGTGCTTCAGTCACATCATTTGGTAGCCAACCAGTTTGAATATGGGCCTTAATGGGATCTATCCATGATGTCCCCAGCCCTATAGGGGCTACAAGCTTAACATCAATGTTCCGTTTTTTTAAAACACGGAAGTATACGCTTCCTGAACTTTTCTCTATGTCTGATCAAGCGAACTTAGACAACGCATCCGCCTTAGCATTTTCCTCTATTGGAATGTGCTCAACGTGGCATTCATCGAACTGAGTCATCACAGCCCTTACTAGGCGGACATACTTAGCCATTGTATCACTCTTGCCTCAACCTCTCCCTTGACCCGGGATATGACCAGCTTCGAATCCCCACAGACTTTTATGTTCTTGACCCTTAGTGTTCCTGTTAGGCTGAGGCCAGCTATCAGGGCTTCATATTCTGCTTCATTATTCGTAATTGGGAAGTCTAGCTTCATAGCATATTCGATCAGGATCCCATCTAGGCTTTGTAAAACTAGCCCAGCTCCCCTTAAATTTGTTTTTGATGCCCCATAAATATAAAGAACCTAATATTCCTTTTCTTTAACGCCCTTTTCTTTGTCTCCTTTATCATCTTCTGTGTCTTGAGGTATAGTATCTTCCTTCCCCTCGACTTCTTGGTTGGGTATGGTACATTCCACCACGAAGTCAGCCAATGCCTGGGCTTTTATTTCCATTCATGGCTTGTACTTGATGTCGAATTCTTCCAATTCTATTGCCCATTTAATCAGCCTCCCACTAGCTTTGAGACTATGAATGATGTTTCTTAATGGATGATTTGTTAACACTTCAATTTTATGAGCCTGAAAGTAAGGACGCAACTTCTTTGAAGCCATCACCAATGCTAAAGCAAACTTCTCAATAGTTGAATAATTCAATTCAGCTCCATGCAGAATTTTACTAATATAGTATATGGGTTTCTGGACTTTAAGTTCCTCCTTAACCAATACAGCACTCAAGGCATTTTCTGAAACGGCCAAGTATAATTACAAAGTTTCTTTCAGAGTTGGCTTGGTCAACAAAGGGGCTTGAGCCATATATTTCTTTAATCCTTCAAATACCTTATGGCTTTCCTCAGTCCATACATCCTAAACATATATCTTTAAAGATAAGTAGATAAAACTGAAAGTGCTTCAATTAAACAAAATGTACAAGGTTTGGCTCACAGTCAGTTCAAGATGCTCCTCTAGCCTGAGCAGGTTTTTCTAGTTTCTTGAAGGTCTGGATCTTCTTCCAAGCTTTCTGTTGTTTTCTTCAATTTGATTCTGGAGCTGCCTGTGGAATTTTAGTTCATCAGATTCTGAGAGATCTAGCATTTCTTGCATCTCCAAGAGAGTCTCATTGCTAGAGATACTCAATTGGTCTTCTAGTCTGAAGAATCTTCTCACACCCTTGTCATCCATAAATTCCATCAGCCAGTAGGGCCTTAGATGTACTCTTCTCCCTGTGTATGGGGTGATTAGAGTCTTTGGGAGTACATCTTTAGCTCTAACACTCCTCAGCTCTTCAATCTTCTTCAATACTAGTCTTCTTGGAGTTACATTAAACCCAAAGTTTTTCTTGAAGGATGAATAGACTTTGATCAACACAGCTTGGCTTTCTTGAAGTATCCTGTGAAGAGGCCACTGAATCTCCCTTCCTCCTTTGTACTTGAACACCAACCTTTCAGGTAGATTTCTGTATGCATCAATTGCCCTTACTTCATCCAGCTCCTCCAGATAAAGGTTTAGATCTGAGAATTCTTTGATGTCACACAAGTACAAGTAGTCTCCCCTGTTGACCTTGGATTGAGCTTTAACTACTAACTTGGATTTGAGAGGTGACAACTTCACTTTCTTGACTGCCCTTGATTTTGTCCTTTTTGGCTTGGTTAGGATTGGCAAGTTGAAGTCAGGAATTGGTAATTTATCCCACTCTATTGGCTCATCCTTTGGCACAATAGGCTCTCCATGTATGTTCCTGTAGGGGTCCACCACCCTTATATCTTCAAATACCACAGAGGGCTTTGATGCTTGAGTTTTAGCTGCTGTGGATTCCTTAGGAAATTGATCTTCCAATTCCTTGTCAACAACATCCAGTTTCCTTTTAGTTCTTCTAGCCAATTCTTTCTTTCTTGGGGATTTCTTCTGTTCTTCAATCTTCTTCTTTGATTCAGCAGCTTCAGATGGTTGAGAAGGAATTTGTTGAGAAGAATTCACAGCCTGTAGCTTGGCCAAGATAGCAATCTGTTCTTTCTTTTGTTTAGACTTCTTTGCATCTAGAGCAGCTTGCCTCTTTTCCTGCTTTAATCTGGCTTTTTCTTCTTTCTTTGCTTGAGAAAACTGTGGATGTCCAGCTACCACACAAATTTCCTTCCATTTCTGAATGTCTTAGCAATTCTCCTTTTTGAGGCTGAATCAGCTGGATCTTTATAGAAGACAATGGATCTTGACAGAAGCTTCTTTTCATCAGGCTTGGGTGTCTCATACACAGTGTCCAAGGGATTCTTCAAAGATGACTTTGGATAATTTTCCCTTGGTTTGAGAATTATTTCAGCCTTTTGTGATTTGATGCAGGAAGATTGTCCTTTCTCCAGATAGTTCATGCTCATCTCATTCACACTGATTGGCTTAACATGAGAATGATAGATGGCTGACTTAACTGGCTCCTTGACAAGTTCAAACTTTTTCTGTATCTCCTCATCAATCTTATCCCAGTTGATCAAACTCAACTTTCCTTTTTCAGCAACTTTCAAATTTGCTGCTGCTGCTTTAATTAGATCTATACCATCTGCAACTGGTGGCTTGGAGATAGTAATTGAAGATACAATTACTTTGCTAATTTGTACTTGAAGTTTCTCCCCCTCTATTGGTCCTTTCTCCCCTTACTTGATTCTCTCTCCCCCTTTTTGTTATCATCAAGTTGAAAAGTTAGGCCTTGTGCTTTAGCCAGTTGCATGAGAAGATTTGTCTGAGTCTGTTGATTTTGAAGAAGAATAGCCACTAAATCTTCAATAACTTGAACTCTGTTTTCCAGTTTGGCTAGCTTCTTTTCAGAGTCTGATTCTCTCCTCAATCTTAGCAGTAGATCTTGCATGGTACCATATGGTATTACTTAATCCAGCTTCTCAGAGTTATAGGTCTTCAAGTCAGCTATATCTCTTTTCAATTCATCCACACTGAGATTCTGTCTTAAGTGCTGGATCTTCATTAGATGTAGAGAGTCTAGGTGAGCTTGAAGAACAGTCTTGGTACCAGCATCTAAGTTTCCTGAAGGGCCTGTTGAATAGCTATTACTTGTTTGACCAAAGACACCTCACATTGTCCTGGTGTAGATTCCTTTGCCCATGCCCATTCAGGTAAACTTAAAGCAGAACTTGGTCCTTCAGCTCCCCCTAAGTTCATGCTTCCAACCAAAGAACCAGAGTCATCATCATTAGAATTTACTCCAAATTCTTCAGATGGCTCTCTAGCTTGAGAAGGCATCCTGTTAACAGCAGCTTTGTCTCTTTGAAGAGATTCTGTGGTGTGCACCAAATTCAAAGTCTGCTCTGCCTCCACATTGCCCTGAGCAGCCAACAATTGATAGGCTGACACAGGATGAGTAAAAGTGTCAGCATCCAAGGAAATGTTATCAATTTTAGCTTTGTAATGTTGCTGAAATTGTCTTCCCTTTTCAGCATCATCCATAATCATTGACTCACTAGCAATGGCTGGATCCACCCTTATTTCTCCTGTACCTGCTTTCTCTCATATTCTCTCTTTTGTTGCATCAGGGTCTCACCCTGGCTCCCCACCCTCACACCCTCACCTTCACCTACTAAGGTGGGACTCCTCTCACTCACTTTTGCCAATCCTGAAGAAATGGATTGCTGAGATTCACTCTTTTCCTCTCCTTTTGCCTGGGAGCAACCCAGCCTCTCACTCAGAGCACTCTCCTCTCTCAGTCCTAAGAGTGATTATATTACAACTAAATCTTCTGCACTAAAAATAATTAAAGTTTGAAGTTGTGCAGAGACACTCGACGGATAAGTGATATCCATTGGGTGAGTGGTAAAGCTATCCGACGGATAACTGCTGTTAAGCTTATCCGTCGGGATACAATCACTACTCGACGGATGAGCAATATCCATCGAGATAGTAGAAATGAATGAGGTGGGAAGAGAAACTATTGTTGACTCTGTGTTGATTGAAGTTATTTGAGGCACAGATGTCACAATAGTTTCTGAAAGAATTGGCAAGTGAGCCAACAAATCATCTAAAAGATGATGCTCACTTGCACTAGATTTTGGCTTCCCCAACAGAGTTAAAGAAGGGGAATCCGGAATTGAAGTGTTTATCATATCCACTTCCAGTGAGTTAGTTGGTGAGTATGGTGTTTCAGTGGCTTCTATTATAAGAGATTTTGGCTGTGACTCCACATTTATTGGAGCCACATCAATCTGAATTTGAGAAGGTGCAGGGACTGTGTCTTTAGCACCAGTTTGCACTGTGTGTGTGCCCTGTGCATCCCCAGTTGTTTTGGATTTCTTCTTTCTAGTGTAAGTTTGGGGTGAGCTTGTGTCCCTAACCCTTTTGGCCTGTGCTCTTGGATGAGAGCTTTGTTCAATAGCCACATCCTTTTGGGAGGATGCAGCTAGAAGTGAGTTTTTGTCCTTTTTAAGCACTGCGGTTTGTTGGGAAACTGCAGTATGGCTAGGCTGGGATTCACTCAACTCTCCAACCTTATCCTTGGGGTTTCTTTGATGTTCACCCCTTCCCTCACCTATCTGACCCTCCTTCACACTCCCCTCTTTGGCTTTGGTAGATTTTTCAACTGGTACCTTTTGAGAGATACCAGAGGGGGTTTTCTTTGATTTGGATTTGGAAATTACAGTTGATTTGGCAGCTTTGGTAGGCAACTGTTTGGTCATTGTCACAGTTGCCATAGCTATGCCTGAAGTCAAAGAAATAGAGGAGATTAGAATAGTTGAGGGTATGGATGAACTTACCTCACTTACCTGAGGTGTCAGCATTACAGGGAAATAGAACATTGGCACATCCCTATGGTGGTTGGCTCTGTTCAAATCTGCAATGATTCTTCTCTCTTGAACCCAACAAGCTAATTTGTTGTTTGGGTTCTCAAGTGCAATTTCTTGACAAAGATGGTTAGCCAATAACATAAAAAATCTAGCATAATATATGTTCTTTCCCCTTTTGGCTAACTCACCTAGTTTAAAACCTAACTCATATATGACAAGGTCACTGAAATTGTAAAATTTGTCTGTAACTAGCATGTATAGCATGTTAAGCATGGAAATGTTCACAGAATCAAAATTACTGATTTTTCCAGAGAAAACTTTAGTTACAACATCACACATAAAACTCCATTCCTTCCTAAGACCTAATCTCCTAATATCACTTAGCTTATTAGTAGGAAGTGCATAATGCATGGAGTTAAGCATATTGATCAAATCAGTGTCAGTGTGTGGTGAAGTTACATTATCATCAGGAATCTTGAAACATGCTTTTATCACATCACTATTGATACAGAATTCATTACCTTTGATGGTCAGAGTGATGGTTTTGTCAGTAGAGTTGTAAATTGCAGAGGTCCACATCTCTTCTAAAACTTCACAAAAGATTGTGGGTGATTCAAGCATGGCAAAACTTAACTTGTAGTTTTTAACGAAGTCCATCATCTTGTGATAGTCTTCTGATTGCTGAATGCCCTTGTTGACCAAAGCAGTGAAGTTGTTCTTCTCATAAATGAACCCAGTCTGAGACATAATCTTTACTACAGGTGCCATTGTTAGAGAAGGAAAGCTTGAAGAGAAAGAGGATTCTTGCTTGAGAGAGAATAAAATAAACACAGCTGTAATAACCCCCAAAATTTTGAACTTTTTGTAACCCTTGTGAATAGTGTTTTAGCTGAATGAGAAAACTTTTCATGCCACACTATGTAGGGGTTCTGATATGGATATTCTGAGATTTTATTAGTACTTTATATGGGATATAAGTGTATGTAAAGATCGTCAGAATCAAAATCCGAATACTTTGATTTTCCCGGAAATCCAATAGATACGGAAAGAATTGAGTATAAGGTAACAGGATAAAAGGATTTAAATTAAAGGATTATAATAGAGGATCATAAAAAGGAATATAATGTATTGAGAAAGGTTAAGGGAACCTAAGTAATAAGATCCCGGGTATGATCCTTCAAACGATAAACGAAAACGAAAGTTAAGCGAACTGTATAACAGATCAGCGGTCATTAGGCAAACAATTAGGAAGTTAATCAAAGGGATTAGAGAGGATGATGTCACCCAACCAATGAGAAGGGGACAAGGAGGGGAGGATGACATCATGAGGATGACACAAGCATGACATGGGAAGGAAGGAGGTGTGGTTGAATGAGAACCACACAAATTCAAGGGCAACAAGGTAATTGACTAAATCAAACACAAAAACAAATCAACCAAGCCAAACAAAATCATTCTTCATCAAAATCAAAAAGAACCAAGGCATTGTTCATCCTTGCTCTCGGCTTTTTAGCTTTTTAAAGGGCAATAATTTCAAAATCAAAGATCCAAGCATCCTAAATTGGTAAGATAATTCCCTAATCATCTTTATGCTTAGTTAGGGCTATATCATGAGTTTAAGCCATTAATTCCTTATCAATCTTCTTCATTTAATCAAAGAAGAAGACAATGAATAGTTTTTTCAAGTTTTTAACTTGAAATTTTTCTTGTTTTCCTTGAAGATCCAAGCATTCTTAAGACTTCTCAAAGCTTCTTAAGGCTTCCTAGCTCCCCCCACCACTTCAAGGAAGGTATATTATCTCCAAACCCTAGATTCCTATGTATTATAAGATAATTTTGATTAGTAGGGTGATATTGTAGCTTGTTTTTGTGATTAGAGTTTGGGATTTGAAATGGTAGTGAAATGGAATGGTAAATGTTGTTGTTTTGATTAAAAGAACTTAAGTATAGTTAAAGTTAAGCTTAGGCATAAGTATGAATGTTAAAATTGAATTGGTTGGGGTTGTTATGATGTGATAAGGATGGATGTTGGTTGTATGTTAGATTTGAGGTTGAATTGGGATGGTTTTGAATGGTTTAAAATTGGGAAATCGCGTAAACATAGCCGTCGTAACGTCCGATTTTCTTTAGACTGTTTTTGTGCATAACATTAGGACCCGATAACCCCCTGCTAGATTATTACCATTGCCATGTCTAGATAGCTCATGTTACGAGCTTCGTTTTGATATGTAGTTCGTTCGATTCCGATGCACGGTTTAGGAGAAACGACCGTTTCAAGTAACGGCATTTCGCGAACGAAACTTTTCCCCTCGCCTTACTTTGAAACATAGGTTAAAGACCAAAAAGGGTTAATTAATGTATGAAACATTTATGGTAAGTGTGTTAGGCAGTTGGTAAGACACTCGTGAAGGAATCGCCTTAAAACTCGTAAAGGTTAAATTATTAAAAATGGTGGAGCCGAGGGTACTCGAGTGACTTAAGAGAATCAGTAAGCGCAAAACAAGCGTTAGAGTCTAAGTTAGTTAAAGTATAGATTTACAAGTGACTTTGGTTTAATTCCAACTTACTTGTTGTTTATAGGTTACCAGACTCGTCCCGAGCCATTCGTAACCCCCAGTCGCTCAAGCAAGTTTTCTACCCGTTATACTGTTGTTGTGATGTATATATGTACTTGCATTATCTTGCGAAAGATGCATGTTGGTTAATTAGCAAATGTTGCAATATATTGAAGCATGCTGCTATGATATATATATATATATATATATATATGCATGCCTGTTTCGTATTCTTGCTATATATATCTGTTGATTCAGTTGATAATACCTATGCTAGAGGATAGCAGTAACTTGCATATACCCTTAGTATAGGGACCCAAAAGGTGGAAATATTTTCTAAACCGGGAGTCGAGGATCCCGAGTAGATTTTGTATATATGTATATATATACATATATATTTATATATATATGGTTATAGTTTTCAAAACTATTAATCGAATAAGGTTTATTCGATAACTTTATTTTATTTAATGAATATTATTATGAATATTCATTCGAGGGCTTATGACTTCTTTATTTTATTTAATGAATATTATTATGAATATTCATTCGAGGGCTTATGACTTCTTTATTTTATTAAATGAATATTATTTGAATATTCATTCGAGGGCTTATGACTCTTTTATATTATTATTGGATATTACTTGGATATTCATTTGAGGATGTATGACTCCTTTATTTTATGAATATTATTTATAATATTCATTCGAGGTATTATGACTCCGCTTATTAATGCAATATATTCTTTATTTTATTAAAGAATAAGGTGTCAATAATCAAACTTATTTTCGATTATTCAAATAAAGATAGTACTTTCGTATAAGTATATCTTTGGTTATTTAATACTCGTTTCAAGTATAAGTTTTAATACTTCTACTTCAATTATTTTTATAAAGATTATTCTTTATGGGAATATTATTTAAATAATATTATTCAAGCATTTTCTAAATATACTGGGGACTGATTTACTTCATTAAATCAGCTTTACTCCAAACATTCTTAAAAATGTTTTCGAGTCTTCAAAATGAATTTAAAAAGGGTAGAGCGGATCCCAAAACTTATTTTCAAATTCAAGATCTTCCATTTTAAGGGGACTTGAATACTCGCTCAAAAATCTAAGGGATCCGGCTCTATGGTGTATTTTATATTCGCAACAAGGTTGCAGTTTTGGTAAATGAATTGATTACTTACCCAACGTTCGGGAAGTAAGTCCATCTATTGAGTCGGCATAAGCAACATGGGCTCAGTGGGCGTCCATGATAGTGTAAGTGGCTCAGTGGGAGTCCATCAAATGCATAAGTGGCTGAGTGGCAGTCCAGCATAAGGTCTTATTGCGACCAGGGTGATGACCAGTGGGGAATTCGTCCATCTACTAGTAGAAAAGGTTACTTATGGGTATCTTTGCCTGATCAGCAAGATATCTGGTTTATGCCAAATTCTTTTCCTTTCCAAATTTATTGGATATTGTAATTCTGTTCATACTTTACATGACAGAGGTTTTCAGGAAATTGTATGAAGAAGATGTATATGTGGATATATATATATATATATCAGAACGTAATGAAGTATATCATGACTTCATTTCCTTTAATAGAATTTCAAAGATTTAATCTATTCAAATCTTGTCTTGTAGTCTCATCTATGTGATGAACTGTTGAAAACTCTTTATACTTTGAACAGTGGTAGTTCAAGTAGCTTTATAAATGATATAAGTGTAGTGAAGCATTTGGTAACTTCATCTTTTAAACTTATATCTAGTTAATAATTGTCTTATGAATGGCAAAGATTTTCAGAAAAACGTTGAGACAAGGTTAGATATATGAGATCACCTTGCAACGATATTTTTTATACAGTTATACACTGGGACTTTGTGTGTATTATGCATGGAAGAGGACTTCCAAGATTTTGAAAAGTATATATGTATATATATAGAATATTTTGCGACTTCATCGCATTAAGATATCAAACTTGGTTCATTTCTTTTGACCAAGACTTTCATGAGTACTATGAGAAGGCTCATATACTATTAATCATTATACATATTATTTTGGTGGGCTTGCTGCTCACCCTTGCTTTCTTCTTTCATCACACAACAACAGATAGAAAGGATGAACAGGACCAAGCTCCCGATTCGCAAGCGATTAGGAGACGTTCCGCAGTTTTCTAGAAGCATTGATGCCGCCGTAGCTGAGGTAGGAACTACCAATAGGCTAGGCTTTCAACTTCTAATGTACCAGATTTATGTATAATTATGAATTGTAATAATGACAAAGAAATGTAAATTTATTCAGAAAACCTTTTAAGGTGTATTGGCAGATAATTGTGGAATAAAATGACTTGTGGTTATTTTTGGATGTTCATCTCTGAGATTAAAACGTGTGGTGTGTGTGTTTATTGTGGGGTCACAGTACAGAGTAGTTAAGTAATTATTAAGATTGGGTGTTATTAAGGGAAATGGAACTCGTGACAACCCGGATCCCCGACCCCGAATTTGGGGGTGTTACAACAGCTGAATTTGAGAATGATAAAAGAAAATGATTAGAATGAAATAAGCTTTTATACTTTGCTAAAAAACAACGGATAAAAATAATAAAGAGAAGTAAATTCCCTAATAGAAATTGCCTAAATTAGCCGTTTTTAAAAATAAACTGTAAAAATTCCACTCATTATCCGTCGTGTAATGCTTACAAACTGTAAGTATACTCGATGGATAATGTTCAGGGAATTAACGGTTAAGATTTAGACACTTCGACGGATGAGGATAAACTGTTATCCAACGAGTTTTAAAAGATTCCAGAAAAATAATTGATTTTTATTTGCACATTGTATATCGACGGATGACTTATATCGACGGATGACTTAACTCGATGGATAATGGTCATCCGTCGAGATGTAAATTTTGACTTAGTCAAAATTTCATTCATGACTAAAAATCAGTTAAATTTCTGGCTACTTTTCAACTTGCAAAATAACTCAGATAGATTCAAGAGTAATTAAGCATACCTAACTCACTTACCAACCTAGAAAAGGTGGATTCATCCAGTGGCCTGGTAAATTTGTCTGCAAGTTGCTTCTCACTTGGAACAAAATGTAACTCTACAGTACCATTCATTTCATGTTCCCTTATGAAATGGTACTTGATGTCTATGTGCTTTGTCCTTGAATGTTGCACTGGATTTTCAGTGATGGCAATTGCACTTGTGTTATCACAGAAAATAGGAATCCTCTCAACTTGCAGACCATAGTCTAGCAATTAATTTTTCATCCATAAAATCTGTGCACAGCAACTGCCAGCAGCAATATATTCAGCTTCAGCTGTAGAAGTAGAAACTGAATTTTGCTTTTTACTGAACCAGGACACAAGCTTGTTTCCTAGAAATTGACAAGTTCCTGTTATGCTATTTCTGTCAATTCTATAACCTGCATAGTCTGCATCTGAATAACCAGTTAGATCAAAACCAGAATCTCTAGGATACCAAATGCCAAGTTTTGGTGTTCCCTTAAGATATCTGAAAATTCTCTTAATAGCTATTAAGTGAGACTCTCTAGGATCAGCCTGAAATCTAGCACATAAACATGTAGCAAACATTATATCTGGCCTACTAGCTGTAAAGTACATAAGTGAGCCAATCGTGCCTCTATAGCTTGAAATATCCACAGACCTTTTAGTAGTGTTTAGTTCAAGCTTAGTTGCAGTGGCCATGGGAGTTTTTGCAGATGTGCAATCCATTAGATCAAACTTCTTTAAAAGATCAAAAATATATTTAGTTTGACTCATGAATATTCCATCACAAACTTGCTTAACTTGTAAACCAAGAAAGTAAGTTAGTTCTCCCATCATACTCATTTCATACTTACTTTGCATCAGTTTGGCAAACTTTTTACAAAGTTTCTCATCTGTAGAGACAAAGATAATATCATCTACATAAATTTGAACAAGTATGCTAGAGCCATTAACATTTCTGAAAAATAAAGTTTTATCTACAGTACCTCTTGTGAAGTGATTTTCCAAAAGGAACTTTGATAAAGTGTCATACCAGGCTCTAGGTGCTTGCTTCAGTCCATAAAGTGCTTTCAGTAGATAATAGACATACTCTGGAAAATTTGGATCTTCAAAGCCAGGAGGTTGACTAACATACACTTCTTCCTCCAAATCTCTATTCAGAAAGGCACTTTTGACATCCATTTGATAGACCTTGAAATTGGCATGGGCTGCATAAGCTAAGAAGATTCTGATGGCTTCAAGTCTGGCAACAGGAGCAAATGTTTCATCACAATCTATTCCTTCTTGCTGGCAATAGCCTTTAGCAACCAATCTGGCTTTGTTCCTTACTATTATGCCATTTTCATCCATCTTGTTTCTGAATACCCATTTGGTGTCTATTGGATTCTTTCCTTTAGGCTTGGGTACCAGCTTCCAAACTTTATTCCTTTCAAATTGGTTTAGCTCCTCCTGCATAGCTAAAATCCAATCAGGATCCAGCATAGCTTCTTCTACCTTCTTTGGTTCTTCCTTTGAGAGAAAGCTACTATATAGACATTCTTCCTGAGTTGCTCTTCTTGTTTGAACTCTAGAAGACACATCACCAATAATTAGTTCAAAGGGGTGATCTTTTGTCCATTTCCTTGGTTGAGGTAGATTGGCTCGAGATGAAGAGACCTCAATATTGTCTTGATGTGTGATTGAGTTTTGATTGCTAGAAACTCCCCCTGAGTTTGTGGATCCTTGATTTGTGAAAGGGGTACTTTCTATAGGTGACCTTCCTTGATTTTCTGCTCCTTTAGATAACCCGACGGATGGTGAATTTTGAGTATCGACGGATGAGGCAGGTTGTCTTCCGACGGATAACACAGATTGCCTTCTGACGGATGAAGCATTATGTAACTCGACGGATGTTGAGTTATGTGCTTCATTGGTGGTAGATTTGTCTGCATTATCCTTAGACACTATTTCTTGATCACTCTCATCATCACTGACCATCTCAACATTGTCGAATTTGAGGCTCTCATGGTAATCTCCATCTTTTAGTCCTTCAATCTTTTTATCATCAAACACAACTTGTATAGATTCAACAACAATGTTGGTTCTTAGATTGTAGACTCTATATGCTTTACCAACAGCATATCCAACAAAAATTCCTTCATCTGCTTTAGCATCAAACTTCCCATTTTGATCAGTTTGATTTCTCAGAATATAGCATTTATAGCCAAAGACATGAAGAAAGTTTAGAGTTGGCTTCTTGTTCTTGAACAATTGATAAGGTGTCATGCATCTTGCTTGATTAATCAGAGAGATGTTTTGAGTGTAGCATGCAGTGTTTACAGCTTCAGCCCAGAAATATGTTGGTAATTTTGATTCTTCAAGCATTGTCCTTGCAGCTTCAATAAGAGATCTATTCTTTCTTTCCACTACTCCATTCTGTTGTGGAGTCCTTGCTGCTAAAAACTCATGTAAGATCCTATTTTCCTCACAAAATGCTCTCATGACATAGTTCTTGAACTCAGTTCCATTGTCACTCCTGATTCTTCTAACTTTGAAATCAGGATGATTGTTAACTTGCCTTATGTGATTGATGATAATTTCACTAGCCTCATCTTTAGACTTTAGGAAATATGTCCAAGAGAACTTTGAGAAATCATCATTACTAGGTAAAATCGTTTTTTTGAAATTGACAGTACATTGACTGGTCCAAACAAATCCATGTGAAGGAGTTGCAGAGGCTCTTCAATTGCTGAATCAAGTTTCTTCCTGAATGATGCTTTGATCTGCTTCCCTTTTTGGCAGGCATCACACAGTCCATCCTTTGTAAACTCCACTAGAGGAATGCCTCTAACTAGCTCTTTCTTTACCAGCTCATTCATGGTCTTGAAGTTTAAATTTGATAGCTTCTGGTGTCATAGCCAACTTTCATCTTGACTTGCTTTACTGAGAAGACAAGTTAAAGATTCTGCTTTAGTTGAGTTGAAGTCAGCTAGATACATATTTCTTCTTCTCACACCAGTGAGAACCACTTTGTTGTTTTCATTGTTAGTCACAACACAGGCTTCTTTGTTGAAGGTTACTGAGTTGCCTTTGTCACAAAGCTGGCTGATACTCAACAGATTGTGTTTGAGACCATCCACTAAGGCAACTTCTTCAATGATGACATTGTCCTTTGAAATCAAGCCATATCCCACAGTATAACCTTTGCTGTCATCTCCAAAAGTAATACTTGGGCTAGCTCTCTCCTTAAATTCTGTGAGCAGGGTAGAATAACCAGTCATGTGTCTTGAACAACCACTATCCAAGTACCAAAGATTCTTTCTGTTTCCCTGCACATATCAAAATCAAATCAAGTTGATTTTGGTACCCAAGTTTCCTTGGGTCCTGCCTTGTTAGCTTTCTTCTTCTGTTTCTTAGGCCTTATCTCATTTGACTTAGGAATTTCAGATTCTTCCTTAGTCAATTGGGTTGTGCCTTTGAAACCACTAAATGCAACAGAATTATCATGCATGTTATGGCTAACAGGAAATGGCATGCTTGGTGCAAATATGTTATTCCAGTAAGGCATGCTAAATGGCATTTGAGGCATATTGTATGCAGCATAATATGGATTAGGTGCAAATGGCATATTAGCAAACTGTGCACTCATGTTCTGTGTAGGCATAACATTAACAGGGATGGGAGGCATGGCATTCATGTTAGGAAATTGAGGTTGACCAGACATGGGAGTAGGCATGGCAGATTTGCAATTAACAAACAAATGATTTACACTACCACACTTGACACAGATCTTTCTAGGAGCATATTTATCAGGTGTGTAGTTATTGTGTTTGTTAGTCCCTACTTTACCATTCCTATTGTTTTTCTTTTTAGTCTCTATCACCTCTATTTCCTCAAGTCTGTCACTTAACTGTTTGACAGTCATGTGACCAACATTAGCCTTTTTCCCTTTCTTAGCTTGACTTGACTCTCCTGAAACAAAGTTCTTCGAAACAGACCCATACTTATTATTTAGTTTGATTAATTTGGTTTTGCTAATGGGTTTGCTTACAGCCGACGGATGAGGATTTTTATCATTCGACGGATAATACTTTTTGTTATCCGACGGATAATCCTCATCATCCATCGAGTCTACATCTGTCAGCAACCCATCTACCAAAATAGGTTCTAGTTTCCCCTTATTCTTTTTCCAGGCTTCATCACAAAAAGACTCAATTTCTTGAACCTTGGTGATTTGAGCATGAACATCTCTGGATGTTTTTCATGCTTTAATCACCTCTTGTTCATGATCGAGCTGCTTCTTCAAAATTTCTTCCTTTTTCAAGGACTTAGTTAATTCCTCCTTGGTAATCCTACACTCAATTTTTAGTTTCTCAAACTCAATAAATTGAGACTCAAGCACATTATTCCTCTCACTTAAAAACAAGTTATTTTCTTTGATTTTAGCATTTTCCTTAGTGAGAGGCTTAAGTGTAACACGCAAATGATACAATTCTGTAGACATGTCATTTATTGCATCATTACACTCAGCTTTAGATAAATGTGCAAGGTTTGTAGTGATTACCTGATTGCTTGAGGAACTTGTCTCTGTTTCATCAGACTTGGCCATAAGGGCTAGATTGACATAGCTGACATCTTCATCTTCATCCAAACCATCAGCTGCCCAGTCATTCTCTTGTGTAATAAAGGCCCTTTCCTTTTGTTTGAGTAGATCAAAGTATTTTTGCTTGTAATCTACAGACTCAAATCTTTTCTGACTGGAATCTGACTTTCTACACTCATTTGCAAAATGCCCTGCCAAGCCACATTTGAAACATTTGAATTTTGACTTATCCACCATGTTTCTATTTGGCTTGGCTGCTCCAAAGTTCTTTTTGAACTTGAGCTTGGCAAATCTTCTTGAAAGGAATGCTAGGTGCTCATCAATGTCCTCCATGTCATCTTGGCTCAATGAATCTTCATTTTCTGCAGCTAGCCCCTTACCCTTGCTTTCACAGACCTTTGAAGTTGATTCCACAGCTTCCATCTTCACTTCCTTCTCCTTTTCCAGATCAGCAACTAGTGCAATGGATCCTCCTTTCTTCTTTCCTCTTTCCATTCTTTCAACCTGCTCTATCTCAAGCTCATAGGTTTTCAGAATGCCATATAGTCTCTCCAAAGCAAACTCCTTATAATCTTGTGAGTTTCTCAATGAGACTGTCATTGGTTTCCATTCCTTTGGAAGAGATCTGAAAAATTTCAGATTGGAGTCTTTATTCTGATAGACTCTTTCATGCAACATAAGAGCATTTAGTAGTTTTTGGAATCTACTAAAAATGTCAGTGAGTGACTCACTTTTTTCATTGTGAAAATGCTCATATTGCTGAATCAGGAGCTGTATTTTATTTTCTATTACTTGCTCAGTGCCATCACAAATTATCTGTATTGTGTCCCAAACTTCCTTGGCAGTTTTGCAGTTGATGATGTTATCAAACATGTCTGCATCAACACCATTGAACATAATGTTCATGGCCTTTTTATCTTTCCTGACTTGTTCAATGTCAGGATCAGACCATTCATGCCTTGGCTTTGGAACATATGGCTCGTTTCCTGTTGCAGCTCTCATTAGAACATGAGGACCTCTTTCTATGCAGTCCAGATAGGCCTCATCTTGAGAAAGCATGTGAAGATGCATCTTTACCTTCCAATGATGGTAATTATCTTTATCAAGAAAATGAATCTTGACTTCAACATCTTTCTTGTTCATCTTGCTGAATTGTTTTGATCTTTAAACTCTTTGTAGATTAAGAGCTTGCTCTGATAGCAATTGTTAGTCCCTTGACAATGTAGCAAGAATTACAGAAGGGGGGTTGAATGGAATTCTTGAACCTTTTTCTTGAAATAAAAATGTTCAACTCGATTATTGATATATTTGTTTTGATTAGCACAATGCGGAATATAAACTCAAATGAATCAAAACACAAGTAATTAAAAACAAGAGTCTTTAAAAATTTTCTGGTGGATTTAAACAATTCCACCAGAGATATATATAATATATCGAGAGGACTCTGTGTGCAGAAAATGCTCACAGCTGCTTACAAAATAGAACTTCTGAGAATACAGGAAATGCTAAAGATTAAGCTTACAAAGATTTCTCTGTTTTTGTGTTTCTCAACTATCTCAGTTATTTTTCTATTTGCTACTCTCTTGGTTTATATAATACCAAGATTACAAAGTCAAAAAGACTGAACAAATATAAAATCTAACAGTCTTAATCTTTGCTGCTTTTCGTCCTCTATTACCCAGTTAATGGGCTTCCACAATGTGTTTGTATCCAACTCGATGGCTGTGTGTCAGCTTTCACTGTTCAACTGATGTTTGAATTCTTGATATGTTCATCCATCGACTTTCAGATCATCCGTCGATGACTTAATTGATCATCCGTCGACTGCTATGTTAAACATCCGTTGATAGTCATTTGATCATCCGTCGAAGGCTTTGTTAATCATCCGTCGGTAGCTATTTTGGCACTTGACTTCATTTCACTTATATAGAATTACAAGACATTACTTATGTATAATTAATCAACCTATTCTGCATATCTAGTTAAAGTCAACATGACTTATATGCTACTACAGATTCTATACAAAGGTGCATACATCACTGTGCTATAAACTTATTATTACATAAGCTACTCACTCGATGGATAATAAGTTAATCATCCGTCGGGACTATAATGAGTTATCCGTCGGGACTACAATTCTTATCCGTCGAGTGCTACATTATTTCACTAAGTAAAATCTACTTAGATGTTTTGTTTAAGTGATCATCAAGTACACAACATATTCACAACAAGGTTGTCGAACAACTGGTGCATGTTTCTGATAACATTCACACTTCCTCACGTAGTCTTTGGCATTGGCCATCATCTCTGACCAATAAAAGCCTAAACGGGTTATCTTATGAGCCAGTGCTCTGCCCCCAGGTGTTGCCCACAGATACCTTCGTGTACTTCTTCAAGAGCCAAACGTGCCTCATCAGGTCTGAGACATCTTAAGTAAGGAACCACATAAGATCTTTTGTACAAAATCCCATCGATCAAGGAGTATCTCAGTGCTCGAACAGTCAATTTTCGTGCTTCAGTCACATCATTTGGTAGCCAACCAGTTTGAATATGGGCCTTAATGGGATCTATCCATGATGTCCCCAGCCCTATAGGGGCTACAAGCTTAACATCAATGTTCCATTTTTTTAAAACACGGAAGTATACGCTTCCTGAACTTTTCTCTATGTCTGATGAAGCGAACTTAGACAACGCATCCGCCTTAGCATTTTCCTCTATTGGAATGTGCTCAACGTGGCATTCATCGAACTGAGTCATCACAGCCCTTACTAGGCGGACATACTTAGCCATTGTATCACTCTTACCTCAAACTCTCCCTTGACCCGGGATATGACCAGCTTCGAATCCCCACAGGCTTTTATGTTCTTGAACCTCAGTGTTCCTGTTAGGCTGAGGCCAGCTATCAGGGCTTCATATTCTGCTTCATTATTCGTAATTGGGAAGTCTAGCTTCATAGCATATTCGATCAGGAACCCATCTAGGTTTGTAAAAGTAGCCCAGCTACGCTTAAATTTGTTTTTGATGCCCCATAAATATAAAGAACCCAATATTCCTTTTCTTTAACGCCCTTTTCTTTGTCTCCTTTATCATCTTCTGTGTCTTGAGGTATAGTATCTTCCTTCCCCTCGACTTCTTGGTTGGGTATGGTACATTCCACCACGAAGTCAGCCAATGCCTGGGCTTTTATTTCCATTCGTGGCTTGTACTTGATGTCGAATTCTTCCAATTCTATTGCCCATTTAATCAGCCTCCCACTAGCTTTGAGACTATGAATGATGTTTCTTAATGGATGATTTGTTAACACTTCAATTTTATGAGCCTGAAAGTAAGGACGCAACTTCTTTGAAGCCATCACCAAGGCTAAAGCAAACTTCTCAATAGTTGAATAATTCAATTCAGCTCCATGCAGAATTTTACTAATATAGTATACGGGTTTCTGGACTTTAAGTTCCTCCTTAACCAATACAGCACTCAAGGCATTTTCTGAAACGGCCAAGTATAATTACAAAGTTTTTTTCAGAGTTGGCTTGGCCAACAACGGGGCTTGAGCTATATATTTCTTTAATCCTTCAAATACCTCATGGCTTTCCTCAGTCCATACAAAATATTTAACCTTCTTCATGGATTTAAAGAATGGCAAGCACTTTTCTCCGGATTTGGAGATGAAATGTCCTAGAGTTGCAACTCTTCCAGTGAGTTTTTGAACGTCCTTTATGGAACGTGGTGGTTCCATATCCAGAATAGCCTTTATTTTATCAGGTTTGGCTTCGATTCCCCTCTTAGAGACCATCAGACGTAAAAACTTTCCAGATCCCACTCCGAAAGCATACTTTGCAGGATTTGGCATCATTTTATCATATCTCAACACCTCAAAGGCTTCCCTCAAATAGGTTATGTGATCAGCTTTTAACAAACTCTTGACTAATATCTCATCAACATAAACTTCCATAGTTTTTCCAATGATGTCCTTGAAAATCTTATTTACCAACCTTTGATCGGTGGCTCCTGCATTCTTGAGACCAAATGCCATAACAAGATAACAAAAAACACCAAAGTTAGTAATGAATGATACCTTTGGGATGTCATCCTTATCCATCTTGATCTGATTGTATCCACTAAATCCATCCATGAAACTCAATATCTCATGACCAGCAGTAGCATCTATCAATGTGTCTATCCTTGGCAATGGGAAACAATCCTTTGGTTATGCGTCATTTAGATTAGTGAACTCTACACACATTCTCCATTTTCCATTAGCCTTCTTTACCATCACAGGGTTTCCTAACCATTTTGGGAACTGTATCTCTGATAGGTCACACAACACTATAGAAGGGGGTTGAATATAGTGTTTATACAATTAAATCGATTTAGAACACAAGTATATAACAATAATCAAGTTTATTCAATATAATAAGCTATGTTACGAAGTAGGTTAAACTACTCTCTCAGTGATAAATAATATCACTAAGAGCTGCTAGGTTACAATGTATAATCTTCCTCGTGAATGATAACACTTATAGTGTAAGCCCTAAGCTGTGTTTATATAGTACACAGTTACAAGATATCTTCTAATTGATATGGAATATAATTCTGTCTCCTAAAATATATCAATCATATATTATCTTCTACAAGTCTTCTAGCTGTCCAACTCTTCATGCATATCTTCTATTATTTTAGTCATGATCCTCTCCTGTAAATCGACTGCATTCCTTATCTGAAGTACCCGCACTTAAGTCCTGATATAAATCCCGACGGCCTTAAGTTCTGATATAAGTTCTGACTTCAGTAAGTCATTATTTCCAGTAAGTCCTGATATTAAGTTCTGAAACTAAACACAACAGATTAGACATGACATCTCAAATATATTTAACAATCTCCCCCAACTTGTAAATAATGAAAAATATACAAGTTAATAGATTTGATGATGTCAAAAACATTTAAGTATAAATGCAATGAGAGTATATTTAGATAACTAACTATAACTTACAGTCCTTGTAGCTTTTACCAATCTTATTGAGTCAATCTGAATCCAATGTGATTCTTGACAAATTTTGATATCAACTTCTCTTCTGCATTCCTCGGGACTTGAGCTAATGTAGCCTTGACTTGCTTCATTTCTTCATCTTGACTTCCAATCTGTTAGATTGCAGTCCTAAGTGCTGAGATGTGATTTCTTTCCAATCCATCACCAAGTCTGATTACCCATGGATGAGATGAGTCTTCATTATAGCACATACATTTTTCTTTCAGAATAACTTCAAGTTTAGCAGAATCCTTCTTCATTGGAGTTTCACTTCCATCATCTTCAACTATATTTGGAACAAATTCTGTAACTCTTGATCCAGAGATTCTGGCTTTATCCCTTATGGTCTTCATGATGAAAGTTGACCATCTTCTGGTAATCTCAGACTTTATCTCCAAAAGATAATGAAAGAATTGAAGTTCTTTCAAAGATTTGTTCAGCACATCTGATTCTGACATTCTGTATGTTCTTCCATCTTCAAGAAATAGAATCAGTTTTTCTTTGACATTACTTTTATCATGAGCATCCAGTACCACTTGAACAGATATAACCTTGTCAAGGTGTTTCTGTGTAACTTCCTTAAGTGGTTTGTCAGTTAATAAGAATGGATCTCTAGTAAGTACTTCAACTCCTGTCTTGATCTTGGCATCTTCAGAACCTAATCCATCTCTGTCTCTTGCTTCTCTGGATTTCAATCCAACAGTCATGAAATCAGATAGTAGTTGACTTTTCTTAGGATCTGATGGATTAATATTTTTCCATAGAAGTTTTCTCTTATCAGTAACTGTCATTTTGTTCAAATCAACTTGAGCACTATCAGAGGTTGATGTCTTGATGACTTGATCAGAATTTGTTATTTCATTTATACCTTGATGTTCTGAAATGTCTTCACTCTGAAAAACTTGAGCTATGTCAGAGGTTGTCTTAGATTCTTCTGTTATCTTTCTTCTTTTCAGAGTTTCAACAGTTTCATCTTTTGCAGCTGTATCATCAGAAACATGAACCATTTTGCACACAGGTTTTATCAGGATTTGAGGAATCTTCATCTCATATGTCTTTGTTGGTTCATCCATCTTTCCTTTCCCTTTTGCCTTGGGATCAATTTTAACTTGTGATCTTGTCTTGGGCTTTGAAGCCTCATAGTTTCCTTGATCACAATGCCTTTTGCCTTAGGCCTCAGAGGTTTCTTTGCATTAGAAGCTTTAGATTTAAAATTTATCTTCTCAGCTGAAAATCTAGCTTCTTCCTCCTTTAAAGTCTCTAAATCCATTCCAGGATTATGCTTGTGAAATAATCTTCTAGCAATTTCTTCATCAAGTGTCTGAATCTTGGGATCTTTATAATAGACTGTAGTCTCCCTTCCCTTAAGCTTCAGAGTTTGCAAAAACTTCTGAGAGTTTTGACTTCCTCCTTGAATGAGAAGATCAGAACTTGATATCAGACTTTGATCATCAGAATTTATATTCTTTTGTGTATAAGATTTTCTAGAATCATAAATTAGTTTATGTGAAGAAACTTTATTGTTTTGCCCTTGACCTTGACCTTAACCTTTGCCCTTGCTAGGGTTTCCCTGGTCATCTCCTTTATCATCCTTCTTCTTCAGTACTTGACTAGTTGAGCTTTTGGACTTAGCTACCTTCTCCCCCTTTTTGGCATCATCTGGTACTAGTAGAGAGAGAAGAAGTTCCACTGAAGATTGAATTTCATTCAGTTGAGTCTGTTGAGAGGCTTGATTCTGCAGGACCTCAGTCAGTTGGGCATGTTGCTTTTCTTGAACTTTCTCAATAGCCTCTACTTTTTCATGAATAGGTCTGATAAACCTGTTCTTGTCTATCTTTAGCATCAGGTCCAGCTTATTAGCATTTTCCTGTAGTTTATCAACCTTGGCATGAGTAATTGAGTGTTGACCTTGAAGACTTTTAGTACTGAGAGCTGTGACTATAAGTTGAGCTTTAAAGTCAGAATTTGTCAACAACTCATCATCTTTTATAATATGTTCTGACAGTTTGGAGCTGGGAATGAAGTCAGATTCATTCCACTTCTTGGTCCACTCAACTCCTTTGTGAGTTTCTTCCCAAAGAACAGGAGCATCTTGTTTTACAAACTTTTTAAGCAGTGCCTCCTTTCCAAGATTTTGAGCTGGAGTGTTTACTTGAGCTGACTCTCCAGAAATTGCAAGAAACTCATCATCTTCTGACAACACAAGTGTGTGTGTGGCTGTAGGAGATTCTGGTACAACTTTATCTATTTCCACATCCAGAATCGGAGTGGTAGGAACTTCAGTATTTAGTGGAGAAACAGGTGGAGTTGTCACTTGTCATTGTGGTGCTTCCAGAAATAGGACGGATGGAATGTTCAGCCTATGAATGTCAATTTCAGGACTTAATCCTGAATCTTCAACTGGAACATTTTCTTTGATAGGAGAGACATGAGGTGTGATCGCTGTGTCATGAACAGTGTTTTCAGGTGCTGGAAGGGCTTCAATTACCATAGGTTGTGATGAGATAAGAGATTCCTGATCCCCTTCCTCAGTTTTTGTAGCATCCTCAGATTGAGGTTGTGCCATATGCCTTCCTGCTCTCATCTTCTTGGATCTGGACTTTGGTTGTGAAGGTGTTGCATGAGCAGCATCAGAACTTGAAGTTCTTTTCCTTTTTAAAATTCCAGAACCCTCAGCTTCAGTTTCCTTCTAAGGAGTTATCTTTTCAGCTGCTACTTCCTTCTCAAAAATTACATTTTCAGCTTTTAACTACAGGTTATGATGTGGGAACCTGTACATGTTCATCTTCATCTGATTCATCTCTAAGAATCATCCTTCTTCTCCTTGGTAGAGATTTAGGAATAGATTTTTCTCTTGAAGATTTTACAACTAGCACTTTTTGGGAAGTACCAGAGGTTGGTTTGGTAGTAGGTGCTGATGGTTGTGGTTGAGAAGATTGTGCAGGTTGGAAATAAGTTCTGATGGTAGGCTGTGGTTGTGGTTGAGAGGATTGAGCTGGTTGAGTATTGGTTGTAGGTGCTGATGGAGGTTGAGAGGGTGCAACTTCAGGAAATTTGGGTGAGTATGTATTGGGGTCAGAGTTGACTAAGAACTGTTTTACTGATGTAGGAATTTGAAGGGGTCTTAGTATCTCTTTCTTATTATCAGTAGATAACAAGTCTGTGAAGGCCCTTTTAGCAAGTTTAAAGGGTTAAATTGTCTCACTATAGTTTTAAGGCTTATCAAGATAACAAAAACTGTAAATGATTTGACAGAATCTAGCAAAGTAAATAGTATTTGGGTCCTCATTCATCCTATCCCCAATAAAACCCAAAATAGCAGTAGCATAATCAAAGTGAGTTTGATTTAGAAGTGCATACCATATTTGCTGACTCAGAATGGGAATGACATCAAAGTTGGAGCATTTATTGGTAAAATCTCTAGTGATGCAGTCAAAGAAAAAGCTCCACTCCCTTCTTATGTAGGGTCTCTTTAGTTGTCCCAGCTTGGACAAACCATTCTCATAGCCAAGATTGGCCATCATACCCTGTAGCAGTGGTTCTTCAATTTGAGCATTGAAAGTGCAATTTTCTGGTAAGTGCAAAGCCTGTCGAACTGTTGACAAAGTAACCAGATGCTCATCTTCCCCTGCTGTGAAAATGATATTTGGTAACCCAGCTTCACCACCATCATCATAAACACCACTCCTTCACAACTCCAGTATTTGAGTTCCAGAGAGTAATTGTGGTTGGGTCAGAGCATACCCAATCTCACTTCGAGCCAGAAAGTCTTGAATAAAATGAAGGTCTGATGGAGCATCATCCTTGCTGAGAATAGCCATGTAATTGTTGGGAATGAAATTTGTAATATCTAGGACATGACGTGTAATTATTTTATCAATAAATGATTTTTATGTAATTATGTGAATTTTGGTGAATTATCTCCTGATTGATAATAATATTTAGATGTATATATGTGATAAAATTTGAGTGTGTTAATTTTATTATGTCCAGAATAAAATATAGATAATTAAGGTATTTTTCTGGTAATTTTTGGAGTATTATCTGATTTTATATTGATTTATGAATTTATTAATTATTTTCTGAAAAATTAGAAAATTATTTTATAAAGCCGGGAATCATCCAACCTCAACCGTTTTTACGTTTTTACAACCTGAAACTCTTCCAAAAACTCCTTCCTAACCTAATCTGGTAATTTCGAACATTTTTCGTATTTTGACTTTTTCAATCCGGATTACGGTTTGACCCGTACACGTCCCGGCGCACAATTTTTGATACCATAACTGTTTCGATATATCAACGAAACCCGTATCCTCAAAAGACGGGATAATATTACATTATTTTCGTTTAAAGTGTTTTATAAAAAGCCCGGTTAGGATAATTATCAAATACAGGTATTAAATCAGATCGTTTTTGCAGTTACTTGGCGGCTAAGTAACTAATTTAACGATCCAAAATGATCCAACACGAACCAATATTCCATAAATATATATAGCCCATTTATTATTTCATTTTATTCATTATAATCATAACCGATCAGTAAACAATAAGAAATACAGAGAAAAACCCTAAAAATGATACGTTTTTGAGAAACAAACGTACGATCGAATGCGTTATCAAACTTCGATTCGGGCATGCAGCATATCAAAATGAATCTCTCGAAAAACTCTACCTTAACCCACCATCTGTTTTTTGCCCAGAAATCAAGGTATTTCTCTGATTTAATTGTTTTAATTCGAATTAAATTATGAATTTTTATTCTTGAAGTTTTTCATATGATTTGATGGCATAATCATGTAGATCTTTTCTTCCTGGTCATTTTGGTATATTATATGTCAAAAACTGAGTTCAATAACATGTAGAAAAGTTAGTTTGCTTTTTGAGTTTGAATGTTCTTGGTGTTCTTGAGTAATTCACCGGAAAAATATATATTATGGCCGGATTTTTTATCCGTTAAACCGGGGTACATACAACTTACATGAATGGATAGATCGTAAAATAGAGAATCAATTGGTATAGACGAATTGAAAGAACGGTTCTGGGAAGGCTTTGATCGGGAAAGTCACTGTGGCGGAGGCGGAAATTTCAGATGAAATTTCCGGTCGAACCGCGTGTTGCTTGCCTGAAATATTTGCACGACTGCGTTCCTGGAAGCACATACAATATACGCTGTTATTTTGAGCACTTTTTGGACTATTTTCAGGCCGCTGGAAAAGCTCCATGGCGGTGGCCATGGAGTTCTGGCCGGCAACGAGGAAGATGACAGGGGAGGGGTGAAATTGCAATTTCCACCCCTGCCCTTTTGCTGAAATTTCATTTTTATATTTCAGTTTCAAAATTTTGCAAAAACAAGATTGTTGTTTTACAATTTTTCAAAATGTATATTCCTGTTTATTAAATTTCAAGAAATTAGATTTTTATTATTTTAAAATTTCAAAAATTCCTTAATTATTTCTGAAAATTATTTTTAATTTAAAAATAAATCTTAATTATTTAATTAATTAATTTTAGTTGATAATTAAATATTTAATTAGTCAATTAATTTAAATATTAATTTATTAATTAACTTAATTAGTTATTAATTAATTTTAATTAATTATTTAATTGGATTTAATTATTTAAAATTAAATTAAAAATTTCAAAAAATAGTTTTGAGCTTTAAAATATCATTCTAAATTATTTTCAAAGCACGATAATTAGTATTAATGTAACGACTGTAAATATTATGATATTATAAATTCTATGATGTGGCATTTCTGCACATTACTGTGAGTACATAAGTTTCTAAATATTGTTTTCCAGTGATTATGTGTAGTAAGTAAATACGAATATATTTTTCTTCAAGACGATTCGAATCTTCGTACAAATATTTGGATATGGAAATTCTGTGCTTAGACGAATAGATAAATTGAAATTCTAGATTAAATATTTAAAGCTTTATTTGCATTAAAATCTAATTAAATTATATTTTTATGTGGTTTGTTATAGAAGTATTATTATACAGAAAATTCTATTGAAAATTCTTTTTATTCAAATTTCTTGAAAATACTCTTATAAAATTTCTAAAATTTTAAAGTAAATTATGGTATAATTTTTGTGATTTATGGAATTGTACTTTATTTATTAAAATTCATTCTTTTTAAGCATATTTTTAATTCTAGAAAAATGATTACTAATGTGCCCTTGCATGCAAAATTCTTTATAAACGAGACCAAAGATAGGATTGCCATTTCCAACCCCACTCACTCATTTTGACCAAGTAAAATACCCATGTGCCCTTGCATGCAATAGTGTTTAAGCTTATAGAAAGGGCATAGGAGTCATTTCTCCATTCCACTACCATTTTAACACAACAAAATCCAAAACACAAGTCACATTCTCTCATTTTGCACACCACTTCACTCCCTCCCTCCCCTTTTTCCTCCCTCTCGGCCGAAGCCTCCCCACCCCCTCTTCTTTCATTTTTTTTTCTTTCCTTTTCAAACACTTTGATCAAGGATCTAGTTCCCTCATATTCTCACCTTTATACTTGAATATTTAGCTCATAAAAGATATGTTTAACTATGTGTTGATGTGTTTTTATAGCCAAGATTTAGGCCTTGAATTTTCATGGATTTAAGGACTAAAATCATAAGGGCTTAAAGATATGGACTTGATATGATCTTGGAGGAGTATTTTTACTTCAATATTCCAAGTCATAATCTTGTTCATAGCATTTGGAAATGATTTATTAAAAGAGCCGAATGTATATGGTTGATTCTTTAGAAAAATCTATGAAAATGACTTTGCATGTTGCTTATAAACCATTTTGCTTCAAAAATGATGAGATATGATGTTTAAACTCTTGAATGCTATGCATATCTTCAAGTATATTAAGTTTTAAGACTTGCATGTTAATTATAGCCCTTGCATGTTGAAATTTGCCTTTGCATATTGATTTACAAGTATTTTTAGACTAAGAACCATACTTGCTTGCTATCAGCTTTGATACTTGATTTTTATGAGATGCATGCCACGAATTTTATGTTAAAATGATAGATTAATTATTTCATGGCTATAAGAGATTAAAATAAGTAGGGATCAAGTATTTAACCCAAGTATATAACTCGAGTTTTTGGCTTAAAACCCGAGATCATGATAGTAGTATTGTAGTTGATCTTTCAACCTCTTGATACTTGATTTTTGTGAGTTGCATGCCATGTTTCCCTTGATTAAATGCTAGTTTAAAATGTATATGATGATAGGAGCATAAAATCAGTAGGTGTCATGATGTTTTCATGCATGTATAATTCGAATTTTTGCTTTAAAATGACTAAGTGATGGCTTGTCTTGTGAGGTGTAACTTTGCTTGTCTTATAATTGATTGCATGCTAAATAAAGTTGTAAATCAACCTTGTGCACTATAGTTCAGTAGGTGTTAGCATGATATTAGGCTTGGTTGTTGGTTTTTTCATTGGTTTGATGGTTAAAAAGGAAGTTAAGGTGGAAGGAATGCATTAGTCCTATTTGGACAGATTTTAGCACTAGAAGTGTAGGTCATTTTAGGTATACATTTGTGAGGCCTTGTTAGGCCCAAGTTCAGTGGAGTTAGGACTTGGTATGTACTTGAGTCCAGAAGCTTTAGATTGGGTAGCATAATGCATTTGGTTAGGTGCACATGCACAAAACCGAGAGGAACTCAAAACATGGCAGATTTGATACAAGTCCATATTTGACCTATTATAACTATGTTTTAGGATAAGTATTCATTGGGACTTGGTTTATAATAGTATAAAGAAGTCCTAGGAAGCTTAACAAGTCATTAAAATCAATAATTGAACAATTTAAGTGAGTTTTAAGTTGGTAAAAATAGGGCAGTTTGGAAACCAGGGAAGTCAGATTTATGTCAACTTCCACTTGAGGCCTAGGGAGGCCCAACTGAGGTTTTTGAGTCATTCCAACTCTAAGAGTTATTTTAGGGTCTTAATAACCTCAGAGAGTTGGTTTGGAGTGAAGGCCCAAGGTGGAGATACCTCATTTTCACCAAAACACCCGAGAGTCACCATAAGAGTTGCATTAGGAAGCCTATGAGGAATGCATTGTGTTTAAGTGCTTTATGAGTGAGGCCTTGATGTCAAGTCAAGTTTGGGAGTTTCATTATGTCATAAGAGTCTGTAGAAATCATAATTAAGTGAAGGCCCAAGGTAGAAATGTATTTTTGTGCCAAGGCAAATAAGTGGTGCCAAGGCATGCATCTGGGAAGAGTTTAGAACATGCATTAGTTTTGTGAGTCATTGTGAGTGAGGCCTAAGTGTGCATTACTACTTTTAGGATAAGTTATGGTCTGTAAAAGAAGAGTAATAGTATTAATCATAATTTTTGTATGTTACTTGGTCATGTGCATAAGGATCTAAAATAGTGAATGGAGGATAAGTATGTACTATTAACTAAATATCATATTGCCATGATAACGTGTTATGTGGATTATGTGAAGCATATATCACTTGAAATTAAGTGTGTTAAGTGTATATATATATATATATATTTATTTGTGTGTGTATATATAATGTACGTGAAAGGGTAGTTAGCAAAAGTTGTGATGATGATACTATTTATTATAGGTTCAAGTATGAGGCCAGAAAAGGAGCCCCTAGACGATCCCATTCAAGTACTCAGTAAGCGTAGTTCAGGAAAGTGACCCTCTTTCATACTTATTTATGCAAGTGAACTCTCAATTTATCTTTATAATTCTGTTTCTTGTGATTGAACACCCTGTGAATGTATGACTATCATTTAATAACATTGATTAGTCCGTGACATCACTCAATAATTGGATCTTGAACGTAGTTAATCGCTTCCATACTTGAATTGACCCCTTTTTCCTCACATATTACCTCGTATCTCTGCAAATACCCCCTACAAATAGTTCCTTAATATATCCAGTGGAACCTAAAACCCTCATACACTAGATTCATTTCCTTTGGAAACCTAAAAACTATTATCATTCTCTCATTTGAACTTTGTCATTACCAACCCCTTGTTATATTATCCTTGATCAAGAACTCCTTTTAAACCTGTAACACCCTCCAAACTCGGGTCAGAGGTTTGGGGCCCACAATACACACACACCATTTTAAACCTGTTATGAATATAATAATATGTATATAAAATGACCCTACTTACCATAATCCACGGATCGATACAGTTTATAGTATGTCCACAAGCCACAATCTTATTTATTACACAAACGTTCCAAAACCCAGTTTATTTATCTTACATCTGAAGTTTTAACTTTATTACAAACTATAAACAGAACCAAGCCAAACATCCTATGCTAGTCTATTCCAAATCAACCTGGATACCTAGCTCGCATACTTGTCTGGGGATCCTCGCTACCACCAGTTTCCTTTTTTACTGGAAAATAATATAAACAGTTTTGCAAGAGTGAGCTAACTAGCTCAGCAAGTCACAATGACAGTAACTGAGAATAACAATGATTAACTGAAATGATATAAGAAATCAAGTTTACTGATAAGCAATGATTAGAATTGGATATTCACTTTTATTATAAAAAACCAAGGTTAGGCTGCTGATCAGTCACGCACTAACCCTGAGCAAGGCTCCCAGCTTTGCTCTATATACTGGCTCCAAGGCACATATTGGCCTACTTTGACCACGAATCTAGTCCGACCACAAATCTGGTCCGTATTTGAAAATAATCCAATTCCAGAATAACAATATGATAAACAATGTAAATCAATAACTGAATCATAAACAATCTTTATCTCGAAGTGTAAGGTAATTCAAGATTTCCAATATGTATAATAATGGAATCATAAGAATTGGCTTTCACTCAAAGGAGAAATCAAAAGTAGAAGACCCAGGGTTCAAGGGTTACAAGGAGTGGTCTTCTGTTGAACAAAGCAATAGGGTTGGTATATCAGGCAATTCAGTATCAAGAATCAATGCGTGGTATATATGTGTGTTTGGGAAGTAGTATCATATAGGTGTGGTTTATATTTGAGAGTTCAACAATTAATAATTTACAAAGAACAAGGCTTATGGCTCAAGATCAATAAGAATCAGGGTTAGGGTTAAGTACTTCAAGGTACTTGCAATATAGAATAGGAATTACTGGAAATAATTGCAACATAATCAAAAGAGTTCAAAAGTATACACAAGTATATTACAAGAAAGTTCAAGGACACTTGCCTTATCAATTTGCTTTTACTTCACTAACACTTGTCAATTGGTTCCCACTCACTAACCACTTGCTTTCCTTTTCTACGACTCTCTTCCTCTGTTAAACATCACATATATTCATCAACATTATTTCTCAACTCATTATATTCGATACAAGCTTCTATCTACCCTTCGTTTCACCCAAATCCGACGTAAGGATTAAAAGTTACAGCAGAAACAGTCAAACAATGCACGTACAATCATATTATGCATCAATCAGATCACATATAACATATAAGACGTATGATATTTATTTAAAAATAATTAATCAAAGAAGATTCGGGGTTAAAATGATGTTTCAGGTATTTAATACGAAGTTTTGAATATTTTTCGGAATTAAAACGGGACTCCGAATCATATTATAATTAAATAATAGGGTTCGAATGCCTGAATCTGACTTTAAAATAATTTAATACGAATTATCGAGCTTTGAAAATAATTTAGAATGATATTTTAAAGCTCAAAACTATTTTTCGAAATTTTTAAATCAATTTTACATAATTAAATCCAATTAAATAATCAATTAAAATTAATTAATAACTAATTAAGTTAATTAAACAATTAATATTTAAATTAATTGACTAATTAAATAATTAATTATCTACTAAAATTAATTAATTAAATAATTAAGATTTATTTTTAAATTAAAAATAATTTTCAGAAATAATTAATGGATTTTTGAAATTTTAAAATAATAAAAATCTAATTTCTGGAAATTTAATAAACAAGAATATACATTTTGAAAAATTGTAAAACAACAATCTTGTTTTTGCAAAATTTTGAAACTGAAATATAAAAATGAAATTTTAGCAAAAGGGCAGGGGTGGAAATTGCAATTTTCCCCCTCCCCTGTCATCTTCCTCGTTGCCGGCCGGAACTCCATGGCCACCGCCATGGAGCTTTTCCGGCGACCTGAAAATAGTCCAGAAAGTGCTCAAAATAACAGTGTATATTGTATGTGCTTCCAGGAATGCAGTCGTGCAAGTATTTCAGGCAAGCAACACGCGGTTCCACCAGAAATTTCATCTGAAATTTCCGCCGCCGCCATAGTGACTTTCCCGATCAAAGCCTTCCCAGAACCGTTCTTTCAATTTTTCTATACACATTGATTCTCTGTTTTATGATCTATCCATTCATGCAAGTTTTATGTACCCCGGTTCAACGGATCAAAAATCCGGCCAAACTATATATTTTTCCGGTGAATTACTCAAGAACACCAAGAACATTCAAACTCAAAAATCAAACTAACTTTTCTATATGTTATTGAACTCAGTTTTTGACATATAATATACCGAAATGACTAGGAATAAAGATCTACATGATTATGCCATCAAATCATATCAAAAACATCAAGAACAAAAATTCATAATTTAATCCATAATTAATTCGAATTAAAATAATGAAATCCGAGAAATACCTTGATTTTTGGGCAAAAATAGATGGTGGATTAAGGTAGAGTTTTTCGAGAGCTTCGTTTTGATATGCTACACGCCCGAATTGGAGTTCGATAACGCCTTCGATCGTACGTTTGATTCTCAAGAACGTATCGTTTTTACGGATTTTCTCTGTATTTCTTATTGTTTACTGATCGGTTATGATTATTACGAATAAAATGAAATAATAAAAGGGTTATATATATTTATGGAATATTGGTTCGTGTTGGATCGTACATCTAAATATTTTTATCAATCAGGAGATAATTCACCAAAATTCATATAATAATTACATAAAAATCATTTATTGATAAAATAATTACACGTCATGTCCCGGATATTACATCCCCCCCCTTTAAAAGGATTCTGTCCTCAGAATCTGTTAAGTAAACAACTGAGGGTACTTTTCCCGCATATCACTTTCTAGTTCCCAGGTTGACTCTTCAACCTTTGGGTTTCTCCACAATACTCTTACTAACTTTACAACCTTATTTCTTAATATCTTTTCTCTCTTTTCTAGAATCTCTATCGGATTCTCTACATATGATAAATCTGCCTGAAGTTCTACCGGCTCATACTCAATTACATGCTTAGAATCTGGATTATATTTCTTAAGCATTGATACGTGAAAAACATTATGAATATGCTCCATGTGTGGGGGTAACGCCAATCCGTAAGCTACCTTGCCGACATGTTTTAGAATTTCAAAAGGTCCAACGTATCTAGGATTCAGCTTTCCTTTCTTTCCGAATCTAGTCAATCCTTTCCACGGTGACACTTTTAATAACACTAGATCACCGTCTTCAAATTCCATATCCTTTCGAGATTGATCTGCATACTTCCTTTGACGATCCTGTGCTGCAATTAGCCTTTTGTGGATGACTTCCACAACCTCTTTTGTCTGCTGCACCAATTCAGGTCCAAGTATTTTATGCTCTCCGACTTCTTCCCAATATATTGGTGATCGACATTTGCGTCCATAAAGAGCTTCATAGGGAGGCATTCCGATACTGGAATGATAACTGTTATTGTAAGCAAACTCCATTAAGGGTAAATGCTCGTCCTAATTTCCTTTGAAGTCAATAGCACAAACACATAACATATCTTCAATAGTCTGGATTGTTCTCTCACTTTGGCCGTCCGTCTGCATGTGATAAGCCGTACTCATGTTTAACCTGGTTCCCAAGCATTCCTGAAAACTTTTCCAAAATCTCGAATTGAATCGTGGATCTCGATCAGATACAATAGATACAGGGACTCTGTGATGAACTACTATTTCCTTCAAATACATGTGAACCAACTTATCCAGTAAAAATCTTTCATTGATAGGTAAGAAATACGCTGATTTGGTTAGTATGTCCATTATAACCCAAATAGCATCGTGGTTCGCTTTTGTCCTCGGTAAGCCAACTATAAAATCCATAGCAATGTGCTCCCACTTCCACTCTGGAATCTCTAGTGGCTGTAATAATCCACTCGGTCTCTGGTGCTCCGCCTTAACTCTCTGACACGTGTAACATTTCTTAACCCATTCCGCAATTTCTCTCTTCATGTCTAGTCACCAATAATTTTCTTTTAAATCTATGTACATCTTCGTACTTCCTGGATGAATGGAATACTTTGAATTGTATGCTTCGTGTAGAATTTCATTCTTCAATTCTGCCACTGGTGGTATCCAAATTCTGGATGAAAATCTAAGAATTCCCTGATCGTCCTTTTGAGTGCATAGCTCTTCACCAACCAAATGATTGATATCCTGATCCATTATTTCCTCTTGACATTTTCTTATTTTTTTTAGTAATTCTGGCTGAAACGTCATGTTATACATCTTTATTTCACTAGGCTTGCAAATTCTGACCTCCAATTCCAACTTTTGAAATTCCCAGTATAATTCTTTCAGGTATCTTCAGCATGTTTAGTCTTTCCTTTCTGCTTAACGCATCTGCCACCACATTCGCTTTTCCTGGATGATAGTTAATCATGCAATCATAATCCTTGATCAACTCCAACCATCTTCTTTGTCTCATGTTGAGCTCCTTTTGCGTGAATTTGTAATTCAAACTTTTGTGATCAGTATAAATTTCAGCACTTTTCTCCATATAAGTAATGTCTCCCAAATTTTCAAGGCGAATACTATTGCCGCTAGTTCCAAGTCATGAGTAGGATACTTCTGCTCATGAGGTTTCAGTTGTCACGATGCATATGCAATAAATTTATCATGTTGCATCAAAACACAACCTAATCCCTTATGAGAAGCATCACTCTAGATAACAAAATTCCCTTGATCATCTGGAAGTGACAAAATAGGTGTCGTGATCAATCTCTTCTTTAATTCTTGAAAAATTTCTTCGCATTTCTCGTTCCATATAAACTTCTCACTCTTCCTGGTAAGCTTTGTCAAAGGTGTCGCAATCTTTGAGAAATCTTGAACAAATCTTCGATAATATCCCGCTAATCGCAAGAAACTTCTCACCTTCATTGGTGTTTTAGGCCTTTCCCAATTCATAATAGCTTCAATCTTTGCTGGGTCCACTTTGATTCCTTCATTAATTACTACGTGTCCTAAAAATTAGACTTGTTGTAACCAAAATTCGCACTTTGAAAACTTTGCATACAACTTCTTCTTCCTCAAAATCTCCAAAGCTATCCTTAGATGTTCCGCGTGATCTTCTGTTGACTTAGAGTAGATCAAAATATCATCAATAAATACAATTATAAACTTGTCCAAATACTCCTTAAAAATTCTGTTCATCAAGTCCATAAATGCTGCTGGGGCATTGGTCAATCCAAAAGACATCACTAAGAATTCATAATGACCGTACCTTGTTCTGAAAGATGGCTTTGGTATATCTTCAGGTTTGATTTTCAATTGGTGATATCCGGATCTCAAATCAATCTTAGAGAAGTACTTGGCTCCTTTCAGCTGGTCAAACAAATCATCGATTCGTGGTAATGGATACTTATTCTTGACCGTAAGCTTATTAAGTTCTCGATAGTCGATGCATAGCCTCATGCTTTCGTCTTTCTTCTTAACAAATAGCATCGGTGCACCCCATTGGGATACACTGGGTCAAATCACTCCCTTTTCTAATAATTATTCCAATTGCTTTGCTGGCTCCATCAATTCAACTGGCGCCATTCTGTATGGGGCCTTCGATACTGGTTCCGTTCCAGGTGCTAAGTTGATTACAAACTCAATTTCCCTATCCGGAGGAAGTGCTGGTAGTTCGTCTGGTAATATGTCTGGAAATTCATTTACCACAGGAATATCTTCCAGTTTTTCTGGCTCCTGACTTTTGTCTATCACGTAAGCAATGAAATGCTCGCATCCATGTCGTAATAGTTTCTTAGCTTGAATCATCGTCAAGAACTTCTATGCTTGCTTCTGACCTTTAAACGTCACCGCTTTCGCGTCTGGTGTCTTCAGTATTACTTTCTTATTACGACAGTCTATCTGAGCATCGTGCTTAGATAGCCAATCCATTCCTAAAATAACATCAAACTCTCCTAACTTAAATGGTATCAAGTCAGCATCAAACTTATGGCTAGTAATCTCAATCTCACAGTTCTTACACACTTGGTTAACAAATACACGCTCTTGATTTGCTAATTCTACTATCATAATCTTACTTAAAAATTCAACCGGACAATTTAACTTATCAAGAACACCTTGAGAAATAAATGATCGAGTTGCTCCTGAATCTACTAGCACTTTAGCACATAAGGAGTTCACAGTAAGCGTACATGTCACAATATCAGTATCCACGATAGCATCCTTCACAGACATATCATAAAATCTAGCTCTGGGAGGTTCATTCAGTGTTGGAGTAGCTCCCATGATTCGTAGTGTATTATGGACTGGAACTGGTGCCTTGCAATCCCTTGTCATGTGTCCTGGCTTTCCGCACTTGAAACAGGTATACCTAATTGCTAGAACTTTTCCTAGCCTGATTCCTGGTAGGCTGATCCCTGTTAGCTGGTTCTCTGGCTGGTTGGTTACGACACTCCCTTGAATAGTGCCCCCTCTGGTTGCATCTGTAGCAGACCATATTCAACTTGTTACAAACTCCTCCATGTTTCTTTCCACATACTTGACAATCTGGTAGAGCTGGCCTCTGCTGGGTTGGTTGGTTCCCCATGGCTGGGCGGCTACCTTGGCCTCCGTTGCCTGTATTCTGTCTGTTAAAATTTCTTCCGGGTTGGAACTTGCCCTTCCTCTATTTAAAATTTGGAAACTTCCCTGCTTGAGACTGTCCTTCATTCCCTTCAAACTTCCTCTTCTTACCTTCCTTTTCTTTCTGGGACATATCACTTTTTGTCTCTGCAATCATAGCTTTCTGCACAACTCCCGCTTACGTGTCCAATTCAAATATGGCCACCTTCCCACGGATCCATGGCTTGAGTCCTTGCTGAAACCTCTTAGCCTTCTTCTTATCAGTGTCCACATATGATGGCACAAACCTGGACAACTCTTCAAACTAGCTTTCGTAATCTGTCACTAACATACTCCCCTGCTTTAACTCCAGAAATTTCAATTCCATTTGGTCCTGAACAAATTGAGGAAAATACTTCTCGAGAAACAACTCCTTGAATCTCTCTCACGCAACATCATCAGTACCTTTCAATAATTTAACAGTTTCCTACTAGTAGGTGGCTTCATTCTTTAGACAGTAACTTGCAAATTCAGCCTTTTGCTCCTATTTTACCTTGACTAAGGCAAATGCCTTCTCAATCTCCTTCAACCAGACCCTTGCCTCAATCGGATCTGCAGAACCCTTAAACTCTGGTGGATTCACCCCCTGAAAGGTCTTAAAGGTTACCTAAGGTGTTACGACCGACATTTTATGTAATATTATTTGTGAATTTGGTATAATATTAAAGTCAAATGAAAATATATTCAATGATTGTACGCTAGTATGAGTGAAAATTTCTGCATTATAAATTTGCTTTGTGTAGTATATGATTTTTCAAAGCAAGAGTTTATTTAATTTCTTTATTTTTGATTTATAAAGTATATTCTAAGCTTTGGAAAAATTTACTTTTAAAAGGTATTTTGTTCACAAATTTTGAAAATGATTTTATAAAGTCTCTAAAAATCCAAGTTAATTTATGGTATAAATTTTATAATTTTTGAACTTGTATTTTATTTTATAAAAATAAATCATTATAAATTTTAGTTGTCATATTTATCAAATTACATGAATAACCTTGCATGCAAACTCTCTTCTATTCAACTAAAGGGCTAAAAAGGACAATTATAACCCCACTAACTCTCATCTTACTAACCAAATTACTCCTTTGTCTTTGCATGCAAAATGGTCTTAGTATGTGGGAAGGTTAATCTTGTCAATTCTCATTTCCACTCACTTATTTCAATCAATCAAAATTATAAAAACCCAAAGTACAAAGTGTTGTGATCATTCACCCCACTCCACACTCCACCCTCACTCTCTCCTCCCTCCCTCCTCCCTCACCTCTCGGTTTTTCCTCCCTCTCGGCAATCACCATAGCCGAAGCCCCCATCCCCTTTCTTTTCTCCATTCTTTCACTCAAACATCCATCTTATATTCAAGTAATCTTGCTTCCTACATGTTGTCCATATATATTTCAAAGAGTTTTGAGTAGAAAGTTTAAGTTTAAGGGTTGCATGTAAAGGTTTTAGTGAAACTCAAAATACAATCTTGATTCTTATGGATTTAAGGTTGTTTTTGAGAGGACTACAAGGAATGGATAAATGCCAAGTCTTGAGAAGGAAACTCTTGATGATTTAATGGCCATTTCCATCCATTTCATTCGGCCATGACCATATGGGAGCCGAATGAATGGTCCTTGAAATCATGCTTGTTGTTTTGATCAATTCTTGCATGTTTATGTGATAATGACTTGAATTTTGTGGTGAAAATTTGATAAAACTCCTTGCATGCTAAGTGATCATCTAGGTATACCTTATGCTAGGCTTGCATGTCAATTTTAAGATGGAATATATGTAGAAAATGTGTTGTTTTGGTTTGAAAAACCCGAAGGCATGCATGCATGAGGATTTCTCTTAGAATGTTGTAAGATTTTGATCATTTGGAAAGATTTTGTTAGTGAGCCTTAATTTCAGTAGGTATAATGTGTTAATATTGATTTATGCTTCTTGTTGCATGATAATAATTCGTGATTATCTTTTATAAAAATACATACTTTGTTGTTTCAAAAGCATGAAGATTTGTGATTTGTGAAGTGTAGATTCTCTTGTTTTTCCATAATTGTAATTAAGGTAAGGATGATCTCACCAAGGTTATTTTGAGAATAAGGGAGTTAGTTCAGTAGAATACCATGTTTAAGTCTTGGTTTGAGTATTGGGTTGTTGGTAGTTGAGTTTGTCAAGTCAAAACCTTGGAGAAATGAGAGTTATAGTTTCTGCAGAAAATCAGTTTAGTACACTGAGGTTTAGAGTGAGTTTTGACCATGTCATTGGTGTGCACTTTGAGGCCCAAGCTACCAGAAGTTAGTATTGGGAGTATATAAAAGGTTTTAGGAGTTGGTTGGAGGTTTGCATGTCATATGGTTAGGTGCACAAGTAGAATAACTAAATCTGTCCAGCAGGGGACAGTTTTGTTGCAACTTAGAAATAGGGAGATTTGACCATGTCATGGGTAGGCCCTCATTAGGCACAATTGGGCCTTAGTTAGAGGGAGTGTCAGAGAAGTTTTTACAACCATAGTTAATAGGATATGAGTTAGAACCATGTGTCACAAGTTAATTCAAGTCAGGGCATTTTCTGCCCAGAAAAACAGGGGAACCTTGGACTTTTAGCTTAGGCCCAAGAAGGCCCAAGCCAGGCCCTTGAGCCACATCAAGTTTGTGAGATGCCCTTAGGTCAGGAGAGTCTTGTGTAAAAGTTTTGAAGGAAAACTTGTAGTTTAAGAGTGTCTAATGTACTCAAGAAACCATAGTTGTCATTCTGAAATTTGCACCAGTGAGCACTTTCACTTATCACATAGTTTTAGAACACTTAGAAGTGAGTATTAGGTCGACCACCATAGTTGTAAGATAGTCTGTTTAAGTTGGGGGTGTGACAGGTTTTGGTATCAAAGCTACGGTTTAGAGTCCCTGGACAGCCCAAATAGGTTATTGGATTTGTGTATAGGTTATAGATATTATGCGAGAGAGTAGGTTAAGTAAATTATTATTAATACTTCTCTTATTGGTTGTCAGCAAAGGGCGCATTCCTCGTCATCCTTTGGGTCGGACGACACTATTGCTTTCTCCGTGTATGCTGAGTTGAGGCGCGAGTTCGACATACTTCAGGGCAAGTACGACCGACTGATAGACCGACTGAAGAACATGTATCCGGACAGCCGAAACTACGAAGGGAAGCCCAAGGAGCAGATGACTGCGAGACTTGAGACCTTGGTTCAGTACGTCAACACTAAGCTTGAGGAGATGCCAGCGCACCGGGACCGTACCAGCCAGTATGTCATTCAGATGGTGGCGGATGAGCTCCAGAGCATTGCGAAGACGCTTCGAGAGGAAAAGACTACCAAGCCCCGTTCAGATGGAGTGGAGCCTTAATTCTTTCCATTTACCTTTCATGATTGTTGTACTTTCAGACTCTGTGGAATCCCCAGTTGTTTCCGTTGTTTCTTTCAAATAAGCCTGTTATTCCTAGAATCAGACTATGTCCCAATCCTATGTACTGTGACCTTTAAAATTTCAATAATTATGTTCTATTGTTCCATTTGCTCTCAACTGTTATTTTATGTTTTTATCATCATATCTGCTTAATTTGGAAACTTGACCCCATATGTTAATGAGAACGCCATGCGATACCCTCGAATCATTTTATCATTCATATCTGTTTTGACACAACTCTTATTTCAGGATCATGCCTCCCAAAAAGAAGAACCCAACAACCACCTCCAACACAGACCCAAATATTCTTCGACTACTGGAAACCTTGCAACAGCAAACCAATGCTATAGCTCAACAACAACTAACTCTTCAACAACGAATTGAAAACCAAGATAACCGTGAGCCACACCAACCACCTGAACCACCAGTACCACCTAGACAAATTGTCACCTTCAAGGCTTTTCAGAATGTGAATCCACCTGCATTTCATGATACCACTGATCTAGTGATAGCTAACACATGGATCAAGGAGATGGAAAGGGCTTTTGAGTTGGTACAGTTAGGAGACGATCAGAAGACGCTGTATGCTACTTACTTCTTGAAGGGAAAAGTCATCTATTGGTGGGAATCAGTAAAGGCTATGGAAGTCACTCAGCAGGTTTCTTGGGAGAGATTTAAGAAGTTATTTCTGGACAAGTATTACCCTAAGTACATGTAAAATCAGATGAAGCTAAAATTTCTTGAGTTGAAGCAAGGAAACATGACTGTATTGGAGTATGAGAAGAAGTTCACTGAGTTGTCAAGGTTTGTGACAAAGTATACCAGCACTGAGGAGGAAAAAGAAAGAAATTCCAGCAAGGATTGGAGCCTTGGATCAGAGATAGGGTGGCTATGTTTGAGCTTGAAACTTATGCGGGAGTAGTACAGAAAGCTGCTCTGATTGAGAATAATGGGATGCAGTCAAGGAAAGAGAGGGATAACAAGAAGAGGAAGGTTCCATTTTATGGAGAAAAGACTGAAGCTGGAAGTTCGCAAGATCGGAATATAAAGAGGATTGGTTTCCAGAAGGGCGGAAATTTTCAAAAGAAGGGAAATTTGGGCAAAAGGCAAGAATCAAAAGGGAACAACCAGGCAAGCCAAGGGCAAGTTGGAGAAAACAGGTTCCAGAGACCGGAATGCAAGCACTGTGGAAGAAGGCACCCCGGAGTATGCAATAAGCTGAGCATGACCTGTTATAGGTGCAATCAGAAGGGACATTTGGCGAATGAGTGCAAGATGCCGAAGCCAGGAGTTACGTGCTACAAGTGTGGGAAGACTGGACACATAGCTAGGGAGTGCAAGGCAACCGGACCAGTCAAAGCTCTAATGAATGTGGCAAGTACTAGTGCGAGTATGCCAGTTGAGGTATTGGCATTACCTCCACCACCTGCACCAACCCCGCAAACAACAGCAAGGACATTTGATTTGAAGATGAAGGATGCTGTTCAAATTCTGAGGTGATAGCAGGTACACTTTTACTCAATAATGTCAAAGCTAAAGTATTGATTGATTCGGGAGCAACAAGATCTTTCATATCAGAATCTTTTGTTGATAAGCTCCAATGTGATAAAATGGTTATGAGTGAGGTAGTAAATGTGGTAATTGCGAACCAAGAGAAGATTCCTGTGAATCAATTTTGTCCAAAGTGTGAGATTGATATTTCGGGGTATAAGTTCTCAGCCGACTTGATACTCTTCAGTTGGGAGAGGTTGATATAATTTTAGGAATGGATTAGTTAGGAGAGAATATCGCTCAGATAAATTGTAAGACCAAGAGAGTGTATTTAAGGACGAAGAGTGGAGAGAAGGTAGTATTTAAGGGGCAGAGGCAAAGAGCAACTATTTCTTACAGTTGTTCAGCTAAGAAGTTACTTAAAAAAGTTGTGAGTCGTTTAGCATATGTAGTGGATTCAGAGAGAGGCAGCAGCCTCAGAATGGAAGATATT